>NW_027210637.1:2530000-2627500 GCF_029030835.1 Brachyistius frenatus
GAAACGCTACATAACATGTTTTTTTTTGTGTGTTTTTTTTAAAGTTAAAACATGTCATCAATAGTCGGCAGTGAAAGCGTGATCATTACCAGGCGACGGGTCCGTCACGTCACGTCGGCTGCCTCCATTTTCTTCCGTCCTCCGCATGGCTTCATCCGCCACCAGGAGGCTTTCAGAAGCGAAGCCTTTTATCTTCCCAGTTTTTCTCACAGATTTGGTCACGTTTCATTGATTTGTGTGCTTCTGCCGGGTAAACGATTTTTTTTTTTTTTTTTGTGTGTGTGTGTGTGTTTATTGTTGTTACTTCCTACTTTGTGCTGTAGCCTACAGACAAAGTTAATACAGCTTGTTGTTAAAAAACAAAAAAACAACAACATTAATCTTCCCAATTATTTCGGTGCTATTTCACGGAGATTGCTCGTAGTCAGGAGGAGACGCTGACGTTCTGATGTGTTGCACGATCGGGAGTCTGCCCGGTGTTTTTATTTATTTTTGGTTCTCCCTCTGTCTGACTTCCTGCCCGGGCCGACGTACTCTGTTCAGCTGGTCTTTAGCCCTTCTGGGACGTTGCTGGTACGTGCCGTGGCCCGAGAGGTTAGGATATGGAGCGCTGCCTTTGAATTGTTAGGCGATCGGCTCCTGGCAGTCGTGTCTGACTAAACCACGTTTAGACTCGGTGCAGTTTCTCTTTTTGAGCCTTCGTTTCAACAAAGGAGAAATCAAAATGGAAAGAAAGACGGAACCAGAATATTCGACCTCCCGGCATATTTTGCCTGTACAACTTGATTTATTTTTTACTATTTCTAATATTAAAAACTCAAAACGAATCAAAACTAAAAAGATAACGCTCTTGAGGGTGTCACTCTCCACGATGGGTGGTGACATCGCTGGATGGTCTCTTTATAGAGTGAAATTAGACCCATCAGCACAACCTCCTGCTTTGCGTGTCCTGCGTGAACCGGTCCATTAACGTCAGCGTGTGTGTGTGTGTGTGTGTGTGTGTGTGTGTGTGTGTGTGTGTGTGTGTGTGTGTGTGTGTGTGTGTGTGTGTGTGTGTGTGTGTCAATCGCTCTTTTTCTCTGAAGTCTCGGATGTCAGCGTTGTGCGCTCGCATCTTTCCGCGGGTGCGTCCGCTCACCCGCTCGCTCGATGACGGGCTTTGTGCGCGTCGCACACATGTTCAAACAAGCCGTGAGAGGCGTCGGTATGTAGCGCGACTCAAATGCCTTCAGGTCGCCGCGGTCAGAGTTAACAAGGACAAACTGGTTAATAATGAAGCGGCCTCATTAATTCCTAATAATATTAACATATTAAAAAAAATTCCCCTCGGGGATTAATAAAGTAAATACCTACCTCCCTACCTACCTACCTAATGACCACAACTCAAAACTGCCACATGGATCGGAAACTCTACTTTTTACATCAGAAAAAAAAAAAAAAACGTGAAATAATTGTCTGCCTTAAAAATCAAGAAACACTTGCTTCTTCCTGGGTCCTGAAAATGAACTCCGTTTTCTCCCGAGAGCGCGATGTTTACTTATGACTGAACGTTTCCAACAGATATCTTGACACGTGGTCCAGTTAATATCTCCCCTACCCCCCCCCCCCACAGCTTTCGATTGCGTTTCCGTTCTTTTATCACATTTTGTTCACTTTCGACTTGTCTAAGTCAAACCTGCAGTTCAGCAGCTTGACCCAAATGAATCGTTCGTTAACATTTTATACCCTGAACACGTGACGTCCGACGTGAAGGAAACTCTACTGTTTAGGCCTGACGTACGAGCCTCCTCTGACGTCCCTGAATGTGGGGTCGAGGTCCCATAAAGGACCTCAGGAAGGTCCGTGATAAGTGTCGCTTGTGGTCACGCTGGACACACAACGTGTCTGACTCTCTCTCCGTCTGGCCGCATTCAGCCGAGGACTCGACGTGCCTATTGAGTGATTTTGTGTAATCCTTTCCTCGGCGAAAGAAAGTCATCGACATGAACAATGACGTAAAACAGACCCGTTGGTTTCGCGGAATGGCGTTTTTTGAATCGGGTCAGCTGCTTGAAGATCAAAAAGTCGCTGGTTTCATCTGTGACCCGATCGGCGAAGCTGCCGTACATCGGCGACAACGCTCGCGTTGTTTCTGTCCTCTCGGCTTCGCCCGACTCCCCCAAAACGTAGGTCCGCGAGCTCCAGAACAAGTGGCTTTTTTTTTTTTTTTTTTCTGCGCATGATATCTCACAGCTATCTCTTTACATGAACGTGTGAATTATTCAGGGAGGGTCTGTCACGTTTCCACGGGCGTGCACCTCGTCTCGTGCCAAGCATTCGCTCGGTGACCTATATCGCGTTTTCAGCCTTAACGTACAGCGTGGGCTGAAAAGAAAACTCTTTATCAGCTGTTGTTCGCCTGCAGAACCACCGACAGACCCGCACTCTCAAACGGCATCACACACACAGAAGAAAAGTCCCTGTTAATCAGGAGAATATGTTGTTACGGTATCTTCCTATTGTAATATGCAAATGACTTCCACATGTTTATGCATCTGAGGCTTCTTTACGCGACAATAGTTTTCCTGTGAGGATAACCGGGACTGACAGTCAGATTAAAGTGCCCCTCCTTATTTCTTGCATGTCAGGAAAGCAACAATCTGGTTGGAGATGCAATTTCCGAGATGACACCTCCATCTTTCTGGCTTAGCTCTAAGCTCTCGTGAGTTGTGTGCGGCTTAGGTGCAGACAGAAATGTTGAAGATTTTAGTTTTTAAGTCCGTGGAGCTCCATAATTACTGCACAGATCAGAACAGTCTGACCTGCCTGTTGCGAAGTCTTAAGAAGGAGAAATAAATCAGAGTAAAACATAAAGGAGGTAGATTACAGTGAGTATTAAGCCATTTTATTGGAGCACAACTCAAAATACACCTTCCTGCATTTATCGGCTTACTTCCTAATGAGTTAATTAACTTCGTTGTGGTGGACTCCAAAGTCAACCGGCCACTTTTCTAGTTTTAACCAGCGGTGTGTAACTGCATGTGAAATGTAATACAGCTGGAGCCGCAATGTTCAAGCAAGATGTTTTGGATAAATAGGCTATTTTGTTTTATTAAGGCCCATATTTAAACTATTTAAAAGAAAACGACTCCTCCCACCAACACCTGGTCAAGACAAGCCAATAACAGTTTGTTTTCCTCCAGAAACCTCATCAGCCATTTTAATATTCATGACAGCAAACCAAGAAGGCACTGATGTAGTTCAGCTGAACTTCCTGCTGAACAGTTTGAGCTTCTGACTTCTGACATTCAAGCTTCTCTAACAAAAGCAACAAGATACTCTGATATATGTTTATTTTTTTTTATTTTTTATTTTTTATCACACTGCCAGACCATTTATGAAAAGTACCTGACACACAAAGTCTCACGATGGAGCTTTAACTCCTGCAAGCCAGTATTTGTGTGAACTAAACACATTTGAGGTTATTAAACTCTGAAGGGGATTCTTTTATTCTTTGTTACAACTGAACTGTATCATTAAGACAAACAGGAATACTAAACCGCATAAAATATAACAAGATAATCATGTTTGGATGTTAAAAGTTGTTCCTGCAAAGTAACGTTTTATTGCAGTGTACAACAAACTATTTATTTTACTCCGTTGTTGAGAGGAGATTAATATTGTCTATTGATTACTGGCATCACCTGTGATGATTAGGTATTCTAATGTGCTGTATGTATAATGCATTACCGAGCACTGAAAGAAACTACCAGAGGGTTTCGTTCCTGTAGAACTCTGGACACAAACATCCACATTCTCAGGAGCGATACGTGATTTTTTTTATTTTTTTAGCTGTCACAGGGGAAGCTGACACAGCTGCAGCTTTGACAGCTCACCGTTTGACGAGCACTTCCTGGATGTTATTACTCACTGACCCACAGAGAAATTATGAAATTGTTTCCTTTCCTTTGATTTTTTTTTTTTTTTTTTACATGGCTGGAATCAACTCGCCACGATTATTTTCTCATCTGCAGTAATTACGGTATTTTGGTGAATCACGGATTGAACGGCAAAGACGGACACGTGGACGGGTACATGTGGTTGTTATTGGACGGGGGAAACAAAAGTAAACAATGAAAGTGAAATAAGACGATGGGAGCCGCCACGAGTGCCACAAGTCTGTGCGAGCGACGGATGTAATTAGGTGGTTGGAAACTCCAGACAATAATGATGGACTGCAATGATGAGAGTAATTGAAAATTCTCAGGGACAGTCTGTTCAGTTTGAGCCGCCCTAACCTCGCTGTTGTCATAAAAGTGACAGGAAAATTGAGGGGAAAAAAAGAAAGAAGGTGTTCTTGAGAAAGATGAAAAATAAGCTTTGATGTTGATTTGTTATTATTTGTGTGTAGGGAAGGTTTTTTTTATACATGAATGTATGCGTACATTGAAGAAGAGGGGGGGGGGAAAGAGACCATTATTGGCAGGTTTCAAAAGAAACTAAAGCAAATAAACTTAGTTTTAAGCAGCTGGAATAAAAAAAATAATCACACGGTGCGCAATGAAATTTGCATTTTCTGTTATTTGATACGACGTCGCTGGAACCTTTAGATTTTGAAGCATTTGTTTTGCATTTGTTTTGGAAATAAAAAAAAAATGTGTTAAACTGCCAAAAACTTTTTCAAATTAGTGTTCACAAACATTTCAGACCGCGTCATTAATGCCTAAAATGAAAATATTTAAAGTCTTTGAAAACCAAGATTTGATGAGATTCACCTTCCTCCTGAGCACCGGCAGAGTTACATAAAAGCCATCGGCCACTTAAGGCCTCGTTCAAATGTCCTCATGTAACAACCTGACATGAAGACGCAAACGAGGTCGATTAAATCTAAAAAAAAAAATTTAAAAAAAAAGAGAAGGAAGGAGCTGAAAAGTTTTGGTCCCGTGAGTAAGAAGCGCATGTTTTACGTCCTGTCTGTAAAAGTTTCACGGTGTTTAGATTTCATCGTTTGAGAGAACATTTGCAAAATTGCATCTCTGTAGGCTCATTAGCATCAAACTCAAACTGCTGTTTATTCAAAGAGGAGTCTGCCAGTACATTATTCTGGCAGCGGCGCCTTCAGATCTGTGTGTGTGTGTGTGTGTGTGTGTGTGTGTGTGTGTGTGTGTGTGTGTGTGTGTGTGTGTGTGTGTGTGTGTGTGTTTACATGTTCTGTCTCTGGGAGACTCATTGTTAATGTCGTGCAGCCCGGCTTACCGCTGCTTCCCCCTCTGGTTTTAACACATTTACATTTTTAGGTCATTCGATATGTTCCTCTTTACTTCTGCCTGTCTCTTTTTCCTCTCTTATGTGCGTCTTCCCAGGTATTTCCGCTCTCTCTTTCACTATCTGGATCTTTTCCACAACTTAGTAAAGAACAGAAACCTTTTTCAATAGTCCGGCAGTTTCTTCTTCACAGGCAAATAAGAAGATCTATAACTTTAGTTGGCACAAAGAGTCAGAAAAACACAGTTTACCTCTTTTGAAAACAGACCTAACAGCAATAAGTCCCAGTGTTGTGTACATTTCTAATGAATGTTGCGTAATGAATTAGTTAAGATGCAGGTGGAAAATGGTGTTAAGTTCAATTAGATTTTTATTTAGGAACAAACAGCTCAAAAACACCATCATCAGGCATGAAAAGGATTACAGGGAAAACGTGTCAGGCTTCGTGTTAATGGCTGGCAGCAGAAACCCCCGTTATGAAATCCAGTAGGTCACGACCGTCATTACATTAAGATTTGCGTGATGTCTTTGATTAGACACCTCGTGTTTTCTTTTTGTCCACCAAACAGTTATTATTCATACAAAGCAGAATTTTTAAACGTGAAAAGTCTCGTCCAGGTGTTTTGATGATGGTTCATATTAGGACAGCACAGGTTTCTAACTGTTTTTTTTGTTTTGTTTTTACTGCATAGGGGACACATGGATAACATCTCTTCCCACATCTGTTCACTGAAACCTTCCATCTGACTTGGCAACGGCAGAGTCAGGATGAGGGAGAGACGGGCAGAAGGAACACAAAAGGTAGACAGAGGGGGGGGGGAATAAAAGGTGTGTGCAGACACAAATAAGAGAAGGAAAAAAATACACTAGATTTGAAGCAGTTTTTGTATATGCATTCACGTATTGTTCAACGACACGAGACCTAACCACGTCAATACCAAATGAAGTGAATTATTGGCGGGCCGTTGGTGTCGACTCAGACTGCGTGGACTGCGTGATCAGATCTTTTCATCCTCTGCAGGAGTCCTGAGTCGGCGTGATTTATTTTTTTTATTTTTTTTCTCAGGCTGACACTCAGCCACTTTTTCTAAATTGCTACAACTAACCATCACAAAAGGTCATTTCACCAAACGACTTTACATTCTTACAGCGTGGGGCAGATTAATTGGTCAATTTAAAGGGGGGATCCCACGACCACGAGATATACTGTAAATAACCAGGTCATTTCTTATTATGTATGACGAATAAGTTGGATTAAAATACGTTTCATGTATTTATTTATTTTTTTAAACTTTCATTTGACAAACTTTTATTTCATATGGATGTTTTTGGCAGGTTTGAACTCTTCAGACACATCACACCCTGAGCCATCGCAGACTTTCTGATGCTTTTGGGCTTCGTTTCATGTTGTCAGCTGAGACGTTGTCTGTTTCCCCAACACGGACGGTAAGCTGACATCATCAGCAAAACCAAACATAACAGGTGCGGGGTCAAAAAACACAATACTGTAAAGATTGGAATCTCTGTTTGAGAGGGGGGGGGAAAAGAAGCTTATCTTTAAAACTCGTAAATAACGGACGCCGAGAACAGGATCTTTCAGCTGTTGCGGTGTTTGCCGCTGGGTTTTAATCGAAGTTCGAAGCCGAGTCATGACGGCTCTCTCGCTGTTCATTCTCTCTAACACAAGTTGTATTTTCACCTTTGGCTGGGCTCTGATTACATTCATATATCATATCGTATCTGCGTCTACACTTTGCATGAACTCGGTCTCACCTTATCCAGATAAGACTTCCAGACTTAAAAATACATAACACCATCAGAGCTGGTTGCACGAAGATAAACTCGACGGCTTTGACTTAAAGAACATTTTGCTTGTCGGTAGTAGTAATTCTTATACTGTAAAAAAAAAAAAAAAAAAAAAAAAATTATAAGGTGTGGCTCTGGTCAAACTACACCTTATGAGAAAATAAGCCCTGATGAGTGCATGGTGATCTTTGTTTGGCCTGGGAGACAACACATTCGTAGGAAACTTACACATGGGAAACAAGGAGTTTTAAAGATGTGAGCGTTCACTAGACAGGAAAGTTCAAAGTAATTGTGCTGCTGAGTTTCCTAATGGGGATCGTAGGATCCAGCATTTTTTTTTTTTTTAAGCTTGATCCAAACTACAGACTCAAGTTTAATGCCTCACCAGCATCAATTTTTCTAAACTCTCTTGTTTGCTTCAGCAAAAACCTCCAGCCTTGCAAAGTAAAGGCAATTTCAAGTTGATGAATGCAGTGAACAAAAAACAATGAACAAGCTTTGGCCAAAGCACTGGCAGCTCAATGTGTTGAAAGAACTCAAAATAGGGGCACTGGAGTGTAGAAAGGAACAGGAGGGCAAGAAGAAATGGAGATTGGGCTGGATTGGGAGGTCTTGCCTTTGTCTAAAGATATCAGCTCTTCTAAAACCCACAAGTTAACATGTTGAATCTTATTTGTTTCTTTTGTTTGGAAAGAAAGAAATCAGCACAAACTTCCAAAAATGTTGAACTGTTTCTCCATGGTAATGTTTTTAGCAGCAGCATTGCGCTAACACGTCAATGTATTCTGCATCACTTACGGTCATATTGTTTGCAGCAGCACTCACACTGTTGGGTTTTGGTCCTGAAACTCTCCGAAATGTGACACAGCCTTTTCCTGAAGCTCCTAAAGTCCTTTTCACACTGCACTTAGCCTGCAGCTAACAGGCCACTGAGCCTGGGGCTGAAGGAGCTGTTAGCCGCGGGCTAAGGCAGCTTTCACACTATCACGTTCCAAAGTGGGCTAACCCCGACTTCAGCCTCAGGCTGGTCCTGTTCCTGGGCATTGTAAGCCTGGAGTTCTCCCTGGGGAAAAAAAACGACAAAGCAAAGGGCTAAAAAAAATAATAAAAAAAATAAAAAAAAAGTACCAGTAAAGTTGATTGTGGTGGCACGTCGTTCTAAAATGTAAACATATAGTTCCAGATGTTTAAGTCGCAGTCCCATCCAAGACCACCTTTTTAATTGATGACCAAAGAGTTGAGCGTATTTCTGCCCCCCCCTCCCTCAGCCTCTTAAACTGCTCCCCCTGTCGCTGGTGCCTTTACAACCATGTTAGAAAACCACCAACTCATGTCTTAAAGTTTTGTAGTAGTTGTTGGAACAAAACAAACAAAAACAGCGACTTTGTGCCAATATTTCTGACAGGAAGGGGGGGCGGGGGGCATTATATTTTAGTTTTGTGCAATTTTCTAACTCGCATTCTGTCAAACAGGAATCTAAAACGAGTAATCTGCATAACTCGTTCAAGATGTTGCAGCCGGGCTGTTAACCAAAACCAACCGCAGATCCCACATCATTCCCACCTTCCCCCCCCCCCCCCCCTCCACTGGCTTCCTGTCATAAATATAATAGATTTTAAGATACTGCTCAACAAGGCCCTACACGATCTTGCATCGATTTCTCTGAACGTTTTGCAGCCCTGATCCAACTCTTAACCCCGATTGTGCTTTTGCCAGCCAGGCCGTCTTTTTCCGACTTGCCTTCCCTGCTACGGGGCTATAAATATTTAATTTTTGTTTGTATTGTTATGTGTATATGTTTTGTTTTTTGTTTTTTTTAAATGTTTGTATATCCTTTGCAGCAGTCTAAGAGCAAAACTGAAGCTTAATTGATTTGGAAAACCACACACGTCGTATTCTTGAAACCAGCTCCAGATCCCACGATCAGATCACAGCTGAGCAACAGAATCAGCTCGGTTACGTTAATAAACCAGCTGGGGATAAATCATTAAGTATTTAATGTCACTTTTGTTTGAAGTCTGGAAAGTTCTGACACAAAACCTGGAAAACATTAAGCCTGAACAAATCCCAAATTAGCTGCAAGCCAAGAGACGAGATATTACTGCTTGGAGTTGACAGAGTAATGACAGAGAAATGTCAAAAATATTCTCAAGAGGTATTTGTACACTCCTCCACATGTTATGGCTGTATGTGGGGTTGCGTGATTGCGTGTGTGTGTGTGTGTGGAGTTGAACTGTGAAACCAGAGTACATCATTTTGAATGTGTGCGTGGGATATTCCTGATTTCAAATGTTACTTTCCACCTGCTGCCTGTCAGTTATAAATACTGAACATTCAAACAAACACGTTGACTTTTAAGAGTCGCTCCAAAGTTAGTCCACTGAACCGTGTGTGTGCAGGTCCGACAGAAAGATGCTGACTCTCCGGTACATGAGAAGGTGTGGTTTTAAGTCTCTGCCCATCAAATATCTTGTGAGTTTTCGTGGTCTCCAGAGGATTCATCCCAGGATGTGTTCGCCTGAGCTTTTTTTCTTGCACCACCGCAAACGACACGACACGCTTTAGATTTTTAACCCGCAGCTGTAAAAGTAGCCTGTTTCCAGATGTCTGAATCACAGCCCACATCACATTTCTTCAGGCCTTTTCGAGTTCTGCCACAAATGTTTTATTACAAAATTAGATTCATCTGACACAGAAGAAAATAAGTAAATTGGATCGATATTCTCTTTAAAACAGCAACAACACAAAAATTACCCTTGTTCTGAGTTTTTGAAGGTATTGCCACTTCTATGGATTTTCTACTGTCTCGTTATGTAACACCAGATTGACTCCATGATGTTGAAATCAGGGTTCTGTGGGGTGAACGCCATCTGTTATAGTCCTCCTTTCCCTTGTAGAAGCTCTTTATGTACTGAATGAATTTGGAACCGATCAGACTCCTCCGCTATGGTACCGCATGATGGATGGAGTACTTAAACATTTGCAGATTACGGACATAAATGTCCTTAAATAGTCTTGTTCCCATCGCAGTATTTTTCTCTCCCTCCCTTTCAATGTAATTTTGTACCTTTTCTCAATTCATGCCATGAATTCCTGCACCCAGTCAGCTGCGCCCCATGTAACCTAGATGTAAGAGGAATCGGCAGTCAG
This sequence comes from Brachyistius frenatus, assembly GCF_029030835.1. Lineage (NCBI taxonomy): Eukaryota > Metazoa > Chordata > Actinopteri > Embiotocidae > Brachyistius > Brachyistius frenatus. The sequence continues at coordinate 2,540,201 of NW_027210637.1, forward strand.
TTTTTAGAATCAGCCTTAATGTGGTGTAACAAAAAAAAAAAAAAAAATTACATAACCGCAACATAAGCCAGGATCAGTGTCATAAAACATCTCAAAATAGGACATGTCCTGGGAATGAACAAATGCTGCTTTCATGGTGAATTTGACAGCAGTCAGAGGAACTGCTTGACGGTTTGGTCGGTTTTTCCCACTGACTGAACATCCCTGTCACCAGGGACCCCTCGTTACTGTATATTTTACACACGGGATTTGCCAGCGTCTGTCATTTAATCCTCATTTGACTGACGATGGATTCTTTCTCTAATTTCCGTTTGCAGTCGTCGTGGTTCCCGACTGACCCGTCTGTCTTTTCTACCAAGACCTTTTTACTAAAATACCTCCGTTTGCCCTCGTGTACCTTCAGCCCGTTGCTTCGAGGCAACATGCTCGCACTCACATACTTCTCGAAAGGAATAAATGTCCAAACAGTTCCGCAGTGAGTCTTTCTGCTCTGCACTAATAGCCTGTCTGTTTATGTGCTAACTGACATGGTTATACTGGATTTCAAGCAGGAATCTCTTCACGCACGCACGCACACACACACACACACACACACCTGCTTTCATGCTGCAAAACTATTTTGAGTGTGTTAAATGCATGAAAAGATTCTCCTGTAAAAGCCAAACAAGCTCAAACGCACGGTGTGTTTGCCTTCTCCGTTCTTTTCATGTCCCAGCAGGTTAATTTTATGTCACTGTAGAGTAAGCTGTGCAAAATATTCGCTTAAAGCACAGATAGACTCTACACGAGCTTTACTTCAACATAGGAAGGCTGTTTGTTGGATGGATAATCCAGAGCTTTTCACGTGGGACCTCATGAAGTACAGATTTCGAAACACTTTTGACTTTCATGTGATTTGGAATAGAAACTTTACATAATTTTAAAATATACGATAAATACCCGTCGCTTTTTGGGTCTTTCTCGTTGAACTTTGTCTCAGTCACCCGTACACACCAGGTTCGGAGTGTATGTTAGTCATTCAGTTATGTAATGTCAGGGTGTGTCCGAACTGTATTCAAAGTGAACGATAGCAGCTGCGCGGGTGCATATGATTTCAGGGGAGACGCAAGTGGTGCCAAACAGATGCAAATCCACTGTTGGCGGGTGGAAACTCAGCCAAAGACTGGAAATAGTTCAGCATTTGAGGAAGGGGAGAAAAAATACCAGAAATAACTGGAGTTTGATTTAAGTGTGAGATCAGTCTGAATAGGAGTGGTCACATAAATGCAGATCACACTTCCCAGCAAGCTAAAGCCCATATCTGTACAAATGTCAGTTGCAGTTACTGAGAATTTGCTTCACTCTCAGCATGTCCTAATCGTGATGTTATTATGTTACGTTGTTATGGCATTGTATTGGCCTATCGCAGATCGGGGATATCGGTGTGTATGTTGTCCAAACTTTTTTTTACAGAACATAATGGCAGAAAAAAGATGTTTGGGGTCATTTGGAAATTGTTCTATTTGTGGTTCATTTAATTCACAGTTATTTATAATTATTGCATTTCCAATGAGGTTCACTGTTCCAATGCACTGATGCCCCACCTCCATTACATTTTGTGGTCACAAGTGTTTGATCGCCACGTTTCGGTTGATATATCAACATTGAAATGATTTAGTTTCTTTGTATCGATACCTAACGTCAGCTTAAAATTTCTGCACTGTGATTATAGTCTGAACGCTTTGTTCACGTTAACGTTTGCACAGCCCATTTTAAAGGTCGACGAACCAGCAACCAGTGTTGATGTCTAAGTGCAGTGATGTAGAAATCGAGCATTTTATTTTGTAAATGTAGAAGAGTTTCGGCTGGTTTTGAAGGCTGCTCCCATAGTATCAAAATGAACCCGAGGTCTACGCCCAGTAGGATGCGACAACTGGAAATGATTTTCTAAGGAGAGACGCCAGATCCATGTATTCAAATGGTGAATTTGGGTCTGGGAACATCAGGCTAATCAATATCGGCATTGGCACGATTGTGTAATATTTTACAGATAGAAAAACAACTGAAATAGCGCAAACATTCAAAGTATTCATGACTTTAATAGTTTATTTAGAAATGAGAAGAAAGAAAAGAGTCCCTTAGAGGGGAAACATCAGCCCTTTAATCATCCTTTCACTTCAAACCCGTCGTGCCATCACTGTCTAGCCAAACGGCTGGGAATTTATGAGAATAATGAGATTTGAACATGACAGTTTAAATAGCAATTGCATGTGTGCCCGGGGCAGTGAGCCTCACCCTCCAACCCAACCTCTGTCGCCTGAGAGGAATTATCCTTTCACACCCGCCCGCCTCGCTGCCTCCGCAAAACGCTTTTTTGCATTCCTTTCTGCCCGTCCGTTTTTTTTTTTCTGCTCGTCCGCTGGCACCTCAATTACTCAAAGTCAGACTTCCACTCGTTTTAGATCCCACAGAACCAACAACTGTAAGAATCTGACACAGAAATATTCTACTTTCTCTGATTTACTTGCGGCTGCGCAAATAATCTGTGGCAGGAAAACAACTAAAACAACTGCTTTGCGTCCCATTGTTACCAGTAATTACCAACTTAGTGTAAAGAGGCTGTATGCGGTGTCCCGACATGCGTGCATTACCTGAACACATATAGACCATCGTTACTTCCCGGAGTTACCATCGGCACCTGCTTACTGTTACCACGTCTCTCTACCAGCTGACCTGAGTGTGTGCAAATGTCCCAGCCGCAGTAGATGTAGGACGTTAAGCTGAATTTAATTTTCCAAGTAATATATTACAATTCATTGGAAATCTGATGAATATATTTTTACCTTTGATTAACAACTTGGTTGTAGTTTTGTACATGTGGACTTTTCTAAAGGGGAAATACAAGTTAACAGTTGTATGTGAGCTGTGCTGCAACTATCAGCGCATGTTTTTTTTTTTTATTGACGTTGATATTCATTCACATTATCAAAGTCTGTTAAATTTCTTATTTTATAGCAGCTATATTTCATGAAAAGCTAGCTGACTGAAGCAACTTCAATTTGCTGACACTGATAAAAAAAAAAACAACACCTGTGTTTTGATATGACGACCTCCTGACACTAATACTTTCTCTAATTTCAATCCCGAACTACGATCAGAGTGAGGATCAGCTGTGATTACTTCAAAAGACAGACAGTAGACTCACGGTAACAACAGGTGTTGACCTCCTGAGCTTCAGGCCTCCGTGTCCTCAGACAGAGGAAATCTGTCTTTGATGAAAACTCGGAAGAATTCATTTTTTTAATAAGTGCAGTTTTTCTGATTTAACCGACAAAACAGAGACAAATCCCCAGCGAGGGAAGTCAAATTGTTCCTGAAAGCAGACGATCTCAGACCAACATTCAAAACATGTTTTTATGATGTCCAGTCTGTTATTTCCTTTAAACTACACATTCAGAGATTCAAGTCTTGGTTTGCTTTGGCTTTTTTTAAATTTTATTTTTTTATTACTATTATCATTATTTCTTGTTTAATGCTTATTTAAGTCCTTCTACTTTATGTGTGATATTGTTTAACTGTTTATCTTATTTGTCTTGACAGTTTGGAATAATCTAATTAAGCAAAATCTGCATATTCTCAAGTGTATTATTCATTATTTTATGGTCATTGGATTTAAAAATCAGTTCATGATATTTATTTTGGGATAATACCGATCTGTACCTAATGAATCATCATTAAAGCAACTGAAATATCACTTTTCAAAGCAGGGATGTTATACCTCAAAATCGATTAATGATTTGAATGAAATTTTAGATTTAAAAAAAAATAGCACAGTATTTATACGGTTTTATACGATGTGCCAGCAGGTCAGAATTTCATAAATACAAATAAATCTGCTGGATTGCTTTGTGGCCAAAACAGGATGCTGGTGCTTTTCTTCCAGTGGTAAAACAAAAGTGGAGTTTTTCAAGCTCCAGCACATATTTAAGCCAATGACTGAAATCCTGACAGTATCTCAGATATCATGCTCATTATCTCAACTACTGTTGGAAAATGTTCACAGTAATTATTAGAACACCTTATTTCAAAGACTTATTCTGCTGCTTTTAAGCAGTTTTAGTGGCCTGCAGCAACAGCTGATCTAATGAATGTAATCTAGGTGTTTTTGTGTCAGACTGCAGCCTGTGTTTAAACAACCAGACACTCAGTCTGGCTGCCAGCTCACAAACATACTCTCTCTCTCTCTCTCTCTCTCTCTCTCCCACTTCCTCACTGTCCTTCTTACACTTGTTCCGCATATTCCAAAGGAAACTCTTCACCCACCCTTGGCATGTTTGACTTTGAGGTCAACTTTACAATCTCACTGTGAATTAACTCTGCACTTGTACTGCAGCCACGTCCACTAAAAGCCATTAGACACAGTGCAGGTTAGCTCACCGAGACAAATGGAGTTTACAAACTACAAAATGGGGCCAGTTTCTGTGCAACCAGACGAGGTCCTTCTCTCTGGGACAAACTCGGTCAGGTCCGGAGAATTGAAGAGGTGAAGCTGCAGCTTTATAACAGCCACTCTCACAAAACAGATGTTTTACTCGATTTAGTGAAGGAATTTTTTTTTTTTAATATAAAAAAAAATGCCAGAATATGCTATTTTTATTGCCAAAACGCCACCATCTTTTCAAATGTGCAGTGATGCCTCAAGCAGGAAACTTGATTTGTTATTTTATTTTACCGCTAAATGAAAACAATCACAAATATTTTGTCTTGATTTTGTTCAGATTGATGAAGCTGAAGCGGATCTTCCTCATCAGTTGAAGATACAAGGTAACAAATTGTGATTTGATCGCTTCAGTACGTGTTTCGACGCAGAATACAATAACAAGTTTATCATGTTATTTTTATTTCTCTGTTCGTTTTCCTGTGAAATACAGTGAAATTTTAACCCTCTCGATCCCGGTCTCATAATCAAGTTGTTTTCTATGCTGCAAGTGTTGCTGAGCACTTTCTACACAGCTGAGGTTCATGGGAATGTAAACAATGTAAAATTTTGACCTAATGACGGCACTAAATAAACTGTCAGAAACATTACTGTCATTTTAATTCCTCCGGACAGGGCATGGATTTTTAGGAAAATGAATTCAACAGTTATTGAGACACTTGAATCAAAACCGAGAATGTCAACCTCATCGTGGCACGAAAGGAACATTTCAGGGGACCAAGTCGTAAAGATTCAGGTGGGAACCATCAATGTCTGTCCATATGTTTTTGCCAGTTTCTCCAATAAAAGTAACGATACATCACCTACCGGTTCTGCTAGAGGAAAAGCCGGGCGATCACTAAAGTCGTAAGGATTTATCTTGTAGGAACCATAGATATCTAGCCAAAAGACAAAATGTCAACCTAATGGAGATAAAGTCAGTAGTTCACCAAAGACAGGAGAATTGATGGATGTATGTGATCCATTCAGCTGATGTTGAGATATTTTATTCTGGAACAAAGCGGCAGAGCAAATGACAGACCTTGTTTAATATAGGAATATAATATTTACATGTTGAGATTTACTTATTTGGGGAAATTTCCACTTTTATGTATTTAAACGTGTCAAATATGTAGTTGAGCTCAAATTTTCAAAGAGTTTAATTTAAGTGAACAGACTGGTGACTGTACTGTGTGGAGGTTCATGAGACAGAAGAAAGGTTTGGAACAACTGATTTACAGCTTTCATTGCAGATTTTTTTTTTTTTTTTGCTTGGAAAATTGGTCCAAACTCCGAGCATCTGTTTTTTGTTTTTTTTTAATTTAAGACAAGTCTGCTAATTAGATTTTCTATTATTCTTCTCTGCACTTTAAATCCAAAGCCAGCAAATTTGATCTTATGTGTTCACAAAAACAAATAAATACAGCTGTTGAGATTTCCCAGCGTCCTTCATGAGGTTCTGGCTAACGATCACAAAAGAAACTTTAAAATATATTGCAAAGTGTTCTTTCTAACGCACCACCATCTTTGACCGATACAGACTGACAAATGATGTCATTTTCATCATCTTTTCGAGACAGATTTCTTTTGGCTGAAATCTTATATATTTCTAACCGCTGCCTTCAATTTCTTTCTGTCCAATTCAGTGGAGCTAAACTGATCTAATGGATGAAGACAACGGACGTCTGACTGATTATCAGTCGCTCCGGCTGAAGACTGGAACCGACAGCTCGTCAATATCTTTTAATCCCGAGATCGAAAAGACTTGAGATGGATTCACGCGGCACCGGAGTCCTGCCGTGGCGACGGCGGACATCTCGTCCTCCTGTTTACGACTGTGTGGAACAAAGGAGGAGCTGGCACACAGGTGGTATGGGGAGGTGGGGGGGCTATTTAGGACACACTCACTATTGTTTTGCACACTGTTCACGCTGTGGACTCGTGTAAGCTGGCAGCATGTGACAGATGTACATGTAGACATGAGCACACGCACGCACGCGCACACACATGCACACACACACACACACACACACACACACACACACACACACACACACACACACACACACACACACACACACACACAGGTCCGTGATGCCTGCGGACAGACATTTCATGGCCGCTGATTTGACTGATGACAGGAGCTGATTACATCAGTGTGCGGGGCAGCGAGGTGAACACAAACACATGTAGCAGAGGGAGCAGAGCGAACACACACACACACACACACACACACACACACACACACACACACACACACACACACACACACACACACACACACACAAACAAATCCCTCATGATGCCGGATGGTGATGAATGCGGTTCAATCCCGCGCTAAGAGCGTCCCAGGTGGGAGGGGTCAGACCTTCTTCTCAGGGCTATCTCTTACAGGCCAAAGGTTCAGCCCGATGCCATCCCCAGGTACAATGACCGCATTTATTTCATATGCAGGGGTAGAATAGAGCTTAAAATGTCTGCACAGAAACAACGCCATGACTGAAATAGAGGATTCGGGATGGGACTGACACTTAAACTGAAAATAATATATAACACACGAAGCAAAAATGTAGCATGTGACAACAAAACGTGGCTGATTTTGTTTGTAAATCTGTAAAAAAGGCTTCTGACATCTACGGTACTCTGTTGTTGAGACTTTCATGACTTTCACTTTTAAAAACTAAAAGGCCAAGTTGTGTTTGTTTTTTTAGCTTGTTAGTTGCACAAAGGCATCCTGAAGTGTCAGAAAAAAAAAGGGAAATGTAAAGAACTAATCGTGCCTTCATTTATATTATTTATTCGTTTATTTAAGAACATCTGACTTCTGAGTTGAGAGTGAACACAGAAAAGTGGCGACTGACCTCGTCAGCATTCATGTAAACCAACCCAGAGAGGAAATGGAGCTCAGGAGGTCGGTATTATTTGCACACTACATTTCTACACGTTTTGACCAACCGTGATGTCACTCATTGGTTTGTGAACGGCTGTCACGAAGCCTCGAGTTTGACTTTTGGGCCGTCTCCATCTCGCCAGCTCGGAGCGGTTTGGAGCCAGAGTTGACCGTATTTGGGGGGAGGAGCGAGAGCTGGATCTGACTGGATCTGACTTGATCTCACGATAAGTATACAGCCTTTTGAGGCTTAATATTTCCTTAATGACAGGAATATTTTCGTTTGGACCACCAGAAAACTTATATAATGGAGGGACTTTAGCTAACAACACTCTAATGACTTGTGGGAAACAAAATGCATCGACTTTATATTTCATGAGCGAAGTTGAATGGGAGTCTATGGAGCCGCAGGCTTTTTGGAGAGGCCCTCGATGGTATTGCAATTGAAGTTATTTCTGAATAAGCCTAATTTTTCAGAACCGGAAGCTACGTCCACGTTTATATACAGTCTGGTTAGGACACTAAGTGAAGTGGCCGCCAAGTTCATTATAATTTTATAAGTTTTTTTCTTTCATATATTTTAAATCTATTTGAAAAGTAGTTCATAATATCATCATTTTAAGTTTGTTTAGAGTCAGTAAAACGCTAAATCTGGTAAATTCATTCATGACCATTTGAAACCACATATAATTCAATTAACTAGACTTAAAGGTTCACTTATTTGTCTTTCTGTGCTCGCAGTCGCATCTCACGGTCTTCATTTAAACTTTTGAGTTACATATGTGATTTTAGCAGACAGTTTAGAGCCAGTGGGAAACTAGTTTTCCCGTGGCTATGGCAACCAGGCACGAGTCTTGCTCAGAATAATTCAGGTCTCTGGCACAAAAGTGTTGCCTTCACTTGCCCTGAAGTGTGTTAGGTAACCTTATTTTTTTTCTGCAAAACTTCTCATATGTATTTCACTTTTTGAGTCTCAGAGAGATATTAGTTAAAAAAAAAAATTAAAAAAATAATCTGTTGTTCAGAACTTCGCCAGTCTTCTCATTCTGTCGTTTTTCTGCGCCCCGCGAGGTTTTCTGTCAGTTATCATCAGTGCAAACATAAACTGGCCAACACAGTCGACCGAAGCGGACGTCATCTCACCCCTATGGTGATGAACACTATGCGGGGTTTTTTTTGTATTTTTCCTTGACCCCCCCCCCCCCCTCCCCTCCCCTCCCCTTTCCATGTTCTCCGCTTCTCCCTCGCAGGCCACAAGTGTTTGATTCGCTGTCTGGCCGTGCATATTAATGAGAAGGGGACAGCGGGCAGCTTTTTAAAAGAGCTGCTGCCTGCCTCTCCACAGCCAGCGAGAGAGAGAGAGAGACCTAAACGAGGGATTGGAGATTCATCCAAGCGCTCAGGACGCACAGACGGAGTTGCACAATCAGCGCTCCGAAGGGACTCCAAAAGGCAGAAAACCTTCAGCGCTCCTCCAGTTCCGCCATCCAGTAGTCACTGCGAGTGGATATTATTTACATCTCGAAAGATCCTCTGTTGTTGTTGTTGTTTTTTTCTCTTTTTTTTTTTTTTTTTTTTGGTGCATTCACTCGTGTAGAGAGTTTGGAGGGCTTCGGATTTTGAGGAACTTCATAAAAGAACATATTCCTTTCACTGGTGAAGACATGCATCGGTGCACAGCGGTGCTGCTTCTGTTAGTGGTGGCTTTGTACGTCCTGAGCGCAGAAGGTAAAGTTAAACGCGTTGAATTTGTTAAAAAAAAAAAAAAAAAAAAAAAAATTGGTGGGGGGAAATGGGTGGTTTCGCTCTTAAGCTATGGTGATGTAACAGAACAATAAGTGGAAGCTAAAGGGGGGTTCAGGTCTCGTTTGCTCTGTTATGTGTACGTAAAAGGATAAATTAAATGCAAAATGACTCCTTGATTCAGAGGGTTGTTTAAAACAAGAAGTTGCTGCCAAAGATTTCCAAGGCAGCGCAACTCATGACAACAACTTTGCTCTGGTGTCTCAGTGGTGCGTTGGCTTGCAAGTCTATGAACTGACTTCATGTTGACATCACCAATACACCACCTGCTGCATGCATTTTACTCCTCATCTAAAACGCAAAACTTTTGTTTTTCTCTTACTTTGGTATCCGTAAACATTGAGATTTTCTTGAAATTAAACTGGAAGGATGAATAGGCTACAACAACAACAACAACAACAACAAAATCTGATTTCATAATGAGCCGTGTGTTGGCAAACCTCCTCGCACCCTGAACACCCCTCTGGGACTCAGCGTGTGTGCCACCATATGTAGTTGAAATAATTTAAAATCCAATATTCCAAAATGTCAATATTTTCTTCTTTGGTTTAAAGAGGAAAACCTTTTTTCTCTGTTCAAACTTTATTCTCTTGTGTCTGCAACTGTCAAACTTTTGGGAAAAATGTCTGTATTTAGCAGGGGCATTATAACGTTATTATTAGGTGTCAGCTCTTTGCTTGAATTTGATCAAATAGCATCATAATATTGGGCAGAACCACAGGAAACTAATACTCATCAACTTATATGCAATAGATTTACATTTATTTTGCTAAATTCTTTGGCATTTACGTTTATAAAATGCCGTTGACATTTGGTTGGAAAGTTGTCCTTTTACCATATTTGTATTCATTTTTGAGTCGTTGTTATTTCTCTTGAGATGTTTTGTGTTTAGAAGCCAGAAAATGGAAGTAAGCAAGTAGCTAATTTCAGAAAACAGTAAACAGACATCTCTTTCTGTTTCCCTACATCTAATACATTAACGCCAGTGTTTTCCCAGCTGTCTTGCTGGCCTTTGTTGTCCAGTGTGTCTCAGTGTGCTCGGTGCTGGCTCCTCTGTGGGGCTCGTGACAGATTTAGTGGCCGCTGGTCAGGACGGCTAGCCGGTGATGGATGAAGGAAACCTTGGGACTATTCAGGTCACCACCTCCCGTCACAAATCCACAGACCCAGCAAAACCCATTTCCTCGGCGTTTATTCAGCGGCTTGAAGTCCCAACAGCTGGGAAACTGGGCCGGGAGAAGATGATAGCTGGAAATGAATAAATGTTTAGATGTGTAAGAAGTCTGATTAAATGTGGATTCAAAACAAAGCAGGGCATCAGCTGACCTGCAGAATTTTATAAACTACTAACTAAAAGAGGCATGAAAAGTGAGTTTCGTACAACAGCTGCAGGACAGTTGAAGCCACAGTTTCTCCCTGGACGACTTCGAGCTTGAATTGTATAAAACAGCGAGCCATTTTTCTGCAGTGAGAAATCAACAAGGTGTAAAACTCGTGGTCTGGGAAATTCAAGCCAATTTTTCTCAACTGAGAAGTTTCCATTTTAGTGAAACTGGCAGGATTTGAACTGCACGCCAGTTGCCAGATATAAATATAGGAACAGAAAATACTCACTTGTCGGTGTATAATTCCAAGATAAACTGGGGACTTAGGCACGATTTAAAACCAATTTGCTGACAAATCACAAAGAATGAACTTTTCTGTCAATTTTCGCTGTGTTTGTTTCTTCTTCTCTGGAACTAGTGACCTTAAATCCCCAGCAGTCCAACACATGTCTGTTTTCGGGGGAGGGGGTGGGGGGGGGGGACGAGGGCTTGCAAGAACACACCTCAGTCTTAACGTGTGTGTTTTATTTCCCAACAGCCTACAAGTGCAGGTGCACCAGAAAAGGACCAAAGATCAGATACAAGGATGTGCAGAAGCTGGAGATCAAACCCAAACACCCGTTCTGCCAAGAGAAGATGATATTGTGAGTCATGCTTTTTCCTTCTCTTTCAGTCTGTCGCTCTTCATGTCATTTTATCTGCTAGATCTCTTTCTTCTGTGTCTGCTTTCCCTCTCTCACCTCATGTTCCTCGTCTTTATACTCGTCTTTTTCCTTAATCCCTCGACCTTCTCCTGCCCGTGTCTGTCTATCCTCTTTCGTTTCTTACCTCTCTCTATTCCCCCCTTTTTTCCTCTCTTTCATATCTTATTCTTCCTGTATTTACTGTGAAACGATGTTATACAATCCGCAGATGAGCAGGAGATTTACAACTGTTCCTGTGACATGACTGTACTCCAAAATACCATAAAAAATAATCAGCGGCTGCATGGACATTATCCAAACACCCTGTCGACTATGCTGAATGCACTTGGAAGGATTTACAGTCCGGCAATAAAACTGATGATTTAATCACAACCAAAGAGGAAAGGGATGATTAATGAGTTGGAAAGGTGAGGAGGAAGGAAGCCCTGCTTTCCAGAACATTCTGGGATCTTTAAGTACTTTTACAGGACATTATAATTAACTTTCGAGATAAATTCATGCACTACCAACTCTGTTATTACAAAATAAAAACAGGGTGGCTGTGTGCAAAGCATGCATGAAGAACAGTGCACCATCATTACGTAATACAATAAATCCAATCCAATCCAATAAATACTAATTCAATACAAATACAATAAACTTACACATGAGTAAGTATTATCTCAGAAGGTCCCTGCAGCCCAGCCTTCAGCCTCACTCACAGGTCTTAGCTTGAGTTATAGAGTATTTGATCCTTTTACCTACTCTCTCTCTTTCTCTCTGCCTCGTGACCTTTGATCCATTAAGTCACAGCTCAAGCACACAGATTTTCATTTTGAGGCATCGGGGAATGCAGCGTGTCCAAATCAAGCCTCCTCTTCTCAAGGCACCCGAACAGACTCCCAAGTAACCCGTGGTGCTTAAATAAATAACCACACTTATATCATGTGCACAATATGTGCTATAGTTCCTCTGGGTTTCGAGCGTTGGCGATCCGGTCTCCCTTCCTGCGTAGCCAAGAAATGTGAGCTGCGATTTCAGCGAGGAATTTATTTGAAGTTTTGTGTCAAAGCTCCGAAGACACAACAGATGGGCAAGTTATGTCAGCCTCCGGGGAGTCCGTTTTGTGTTCGAGCCACAAACTCTGCTGCCACCTGCTGCCAAATTACAATATCACACAGAGAGCACAATCTGGGTAACAGCAGGGAGGAAACTGTTTGTGTGGATGTGTGTGTTCAACACTGGGGAAATGTCCACTTATATTAGATACAAATATTTATTCTACTATAAATAAAACGTCACTTTTGTTGAAATTAATAAGATTACTTTGATGCCATCCAATCAATTCATGTATCGGTAACTGGCTGTTTGAGAAATACCCTGTTTGTTTGTTTTTAAAGATAATAAATATGTAAAGGGTGGTATAATCATAATTTTTTTTATATATATACTAAAGTCACAAAAAACACAACACAGTTGAAGTTAAAAAAAAAAGTTGAAAAAAAAGAAGAAGAAGAGTAACAACATGTTTTTTGTATTAGTGTGTCTATAGATATTACAAAAAAGGTATGAGGCCAAGTGATTCTGCTGTTTTTGAAGACATGTAGTCACATCAAGTGCAGGAAATCCAATAAACCCCTCAGAAACATTAGATTTGATTTGATCTGCATCAACTCACAGGTCTGTGTGTGTGTGTGTGTGTGTGTGTGTGTGTGTGTGTGTGTGTGTGTGTGTGTGTGTGTGTGTGTGTGTGTGTGTGTGTGTGTGTGTGTGTGTGTGTGTGTGTACCCGCCACACAGCCATCATTCAAGGTTGCTCTATTAGCATGAGATGGGGGCCACCAGCCATTGGTGCCCGGTGAAAAATGAGCCCCAGCAGGCTCCGGAAAGCCACAGAAAGAAAAGCGAGTGGGAGAGAAACGAGCAGGAGAGTCGCCTCTCTGGTCGTTTGGTTTACGGCTTTTCAGTTTGGCATTCTGAGCGGCCACTCCTCACACACACAGGACTGGGAGCCCCAAATGTCCCTGTTTCTCCTCATTTCGCCTTGTTTTCCACAATTTTCCCTTCTTGCTCTTTATGTAAGTCCTCTCTTTTATGTAATTTTCAACCTCCCGTCTATCCGTACCCCAGATAGCTTTTAGAGCCGGTGGCTGTGCTGCAGCTACCCAGGTGAATGTAAATGAGCAGGAACCAAGGCTCAGATTAACACAGTAATTAGGTAAAATTTCACCCCTGCTGAGTAGCCTCGCAGATATGAATCCATTGGCATGCACACGGACACACACACACACACACACACACACACACACACATGCTCTCATGTTCTCTTTATTAAGCTCACACACACGCAAAGCTCAGTTCCTCCATAACAAAGCACATAGAGCCATCCAACTAAAGCCTTCAATAGCCAAACAAAGTGACAACTGAATGGGCAGGAAAATAGATGCAAAAACTCTTTAATCTTATCCTTATAACGACTGAATGCAGCAGTTTTTTTTTGTTTTTTTTTTTTTAAAGAGTTGAGTCTTTTCTGTTCCAGTCAAGCCATTAAGCATTCATGGCCTGTTGAGGCTTTGAGTGTGTCTCTGGACAGAGAGGCCCCGTGGCACGGTGGGTGCTTTTTTTTTTTTTTTTCATTTTTTTTTTTTTTTTTTTTCAACCACCGCATTCCCTTGTTTGGCCTGAATATGCCAAATGCAGGCGGACTGTCCCTACCGTTGCCTTAAGCAGAGGGTTACAGACAGACCAATTGATTCAATGAGCTCAGATGTCACATTTTTAAGTGGCAGCTCCATAATATTGCTCCATTGCCAAGACGCTGGTCAAGCTGTGCAAGCTGATCTTTTATATTTTGAGGGCATTTATCTCTTGAAAAGTTATTGGCATCAGTGTTGAGCAGCAGCTAAAATTTAGGGCAAAAACATGTCAACCAGGCTACAACTTGACCGGTCTCTATTCAGAGGAGTCATAATGGCTTTTAAACGCTTGGAAGTAGTTCAAAACTGTGTTTTTATTCTATTCACCTCCACTGAAGTTCATCCAAACTCACATTAAAGCTGGCTCTTATAGTTGATCCAAACTTTTTCACAGTCAAACTTAGAAAACTATTTCACAACGGTTGGAACTTGGGTCCAAAAAGCACAATTTTTTAAATATTTTTCACACTTAAATGATTTTTTTCGGTCATGATATAGTCGCAGCAGATCCTGGTGACGGGTTGTTTGGGTCAGTGTTTGACTTGTGGACCTGTTTTCTTGTAGAAATTCTGTATACACACGTGAGCTCTGTGTTTTGTGGGAACATGCTGACATCGAGCTTTAAAGGCGCTACAGTTTTCAATTAAACAGATGGTGGTGAAAATTCCCTCCGTTTCGTGCCTACATAAGGGTTTAAATATGATTTCCTTTCCGCTTCCTCCCCTCAGTGTGACGATGGAGAACGTGTCTCGGTTCAAGGGGCAGGAATACTGTCTTCATCCCAAACTTCAGAGCACCAAGAATCTGGTCAAATGGTTCCGCATCTGGAAGGACAAGCACAGGTAATATTATCCTCCCGGACGACATCTGATAAAACAGACCAGCTTAAAATTTAAGGTGTAACGATGGCCTGGGGGTTTTGAATTTGTTTTTTTTTTTTTTTAAATTTAGTGTATTTTACAATTTTATTAAGTAAATGGTAAAAATATTTTTAGGCAATAAATGAGAAGAATATGCAGAAAGTATTTATCACAACTTTGTTGTTAAAGAAGGACAAATGTTCTACAAGTATTTTGATACATACTTCAGGTAGCATGCTGTGAGAAAATTACATCAAACCTACAAATGCAATCAACAATTATTTGATTCAAAAAGAATATTGTAGAATTTAGGAAATGCACTTGTTTTCTTTCTGGTGGAAAAAAAAAATGAAAACTACTCTTGTTTTTGTGTGTTAGATATAACCAGCAGCTGGTTAGCTTAGCTTAGCATGAAGCCTTGAAACAGGGGGAAACAGCTCGCCAGGATCTGTCCAGATGTAACAATATCTTCCTACAAGCACCTCTAAAGCTTCACTATTTCACACGTTACATCGTGTTTGTTTAATATGTGCAATAAAAAAAAAGGGCTTTTTCCATTTTAGTAAGTCGCAAACCTAAAAAGCTGCTACTTGATGATTTCCTATAGACCCTGACTTCCTATCTCACATGCACCCTTTCATGTACCAGCCTCTGTTATCACTGACTGAGTAATAGGCCACATCCTGTGGCTTTCCAGGGATGCTTTATTGATTTGTTTTGTTGAAACGACTCCTCTCACCCTCCCTCCACCACGGGGACGACAGAGCTCTGGGTCAGCCGTGGACAAAGGTCCTTTTGAAAAGGTGGAGATCTCTTGAACAAAAGAACATTTCCCACATTTACATAGTGATTAAAGTCACGGCTCTTCACTTAGCACACGTTTGATCTCGTGCGGAGACGAAAGGGAAGCACCTGGTGGGAAGTCTAAGCAAAATAGGTGACTCAATTCTAGTTTGTTAACTCTAGTTTTGTTCTATTTCTCCCCACAGGGTGTACGAAGCATAAAACCATGGCTTCCCAGCACACATGGATCAAGTGAGACAAAAAAAAAAAAAAGAAAAAAGAAAAAAAGACGACAACAACACCACCAGGACTGTTTTTGTGAAGTACAAGACATAATGAAACTGTACTTCTCCCTCTTCTGCCGGAGATCTGTCAAGCACATTAAGAGATATCTATAGTTTGTATATAAGCCGGTGGGCTCGCTTTAGTCGGCCATCAATCTAGTCGCAGTCACTCACCGCTCCAGTCTTTACAACTGTAGTTATATTTGTCAACTAGTGGACGAGAGACACCGCCATCTGTGTTCGAACAGCTGTAGGTTTGTTCAGTTGTTATTTAAAGGGACTTCTCTTTTGCGTTGGCTTCAAAGTGAAGAATGGGTAAGAAAAAGTCATTCTAAAGAAAACGGGGCAAATCTTCCTTTGGAAAAACACAGTGTAGGTGTTGCGATTATCACGACTCTTTGTTCAGTATGGCGGGTATATATTCGATGCGACGCCAGCATTTAGGATCCGGCTGTAGTCGACACGCGGTGATAAAGGCTCTCCATGAATTAGATTCTCTGTTTTCTTAGAGGAGAATCAGCGTGGTTACATTTAATACAGAAGTTTCTATTGGTCATACAGATTGAGGAGATCCACCACTGTTTGTGTGTGTGGGTGTGTGTGTTTGGTGTGTGTGTGTGTGTGTGTGTGTGTGTGTGTGTGTGTGTGTGTATGTGTGTGCGTGTTTGTTTACCATGTCCTAGTATGCTAGTCATGAGTGTCAAACAAACCACGCCGCTCTGCAGGAACCATTTCATAAAGTATGATCTCACTTCACCTGCAGGGTTTTAGATGCAGTAAATAATCCATACAGATCTTTGTGCCATTGCTACGTGTGCTTATTGGAAGTTCTTTCCAAAGCTCGATCATCGAACACACTAAGAAGGCAAAAACTATCTGCAGTTTACATCAACAAAGGATTATCTCGTTATGTATTTTCACGGGTTGAAAGTTTTTTTTTAATTTTTTTTTTTTTAGCTCCTCCTCTAGAAATAAACGTGTACTGAAGCAACATCTCATACAAAACTGTCTCTATAACCGTTTGAGCTGCTTGAAATGACGTCCTTAAAGGATAAGACTGACAATAAGATGTGTTTTTGTGACACTGTCAACCCCATGACATCCCACGACAGAACCAAAACAAAAGCTTATTTCTCACTTTTTTTCGAACCAATTTCCGGCACCTCAAATACTTTGATACTTTAAAAGGTCTGAAGGGAGCTGCAGTATTTCACAGATATTACTCAGACAGGAGTAAATCAGGCATTTTTGGGGGGGAATATTCCCAGGTGGTTGTTGAGTTTTTACAACAGCACGACAATAACTCAAAATATACCACAGTGACCATGTTGATGTAATAAAAGAACCACAACACCCAGTGCTATCATGCATTTCTAATAAAGTATTTGGGCAACAGTAGAGCTCAAAGGCACAGGGGAATTAGATCTATCAGGCTTTGGCTTATTGGTTTTGGTTTGTTTTTGGCGTGTGATTTGTTGACAATAAAATTAAAAAAAATTTTTTTTTGAATATTATCAGATTTATCCTTTAAGATGGGCTACGTGTAATTGTGCTGTTAGGTGATTACGAATTTGACCAGAGTAGGGGAAAAAAAACAAAAAAAACCCTTTTTTTATTTTTAACATTAGAAATGACAGATTTGGCTGAAAACGGCTGCATTCGGAGTTAAAATGACTTCCCACGTACGAAACAACACTCAAAAATGTTTCACATATACGTCAGACGATTCATTTCCGCCGTTAACACTTTCCGCCGTCTCCTACATGGGTGATGATACTTTGATGATCTCTCCTCCAGCAGACCTCCATAAACAACACTGTCATTTGTGTTATTATTTTGTACGCTGTCGATACACTTTATGATTACGACTGTTGGGTGAACGTGATTCACACACAAATCGATCTGCATATACACACGAAAACACCACATTTTCTTTACCTTTTGAAGAATGTGCATTACTCTTGTTTTATATCTTATATATATATATATATATATATATATATATATATATATATATACATATATATAAAGCAACATTTTGTAAATGGACCAGTATAGCCTATATGTTAGTGAGAATGAATTCACCTTAAGACTTTATAGTGTCATGTATATTGTATTACTGCCGTAGAGTTGTTGGTTTTTTTGCTATTTAAATCTTGGTTTGGTAACAGATATTTGGAGGGTGTGTGTGAGTGTGTTTGGACTGGCCCACCAAACACACCGTTAGCCATTCCACTGAGTGTAAAACAATAAATACAGCAATAAAGTGTCTATAGAGCAGTTCACGTTTGTATTTTCGCTTCATTCGAGTAACTATTGCAATTGAAATTGAAATAAAGATGTGACAGATGTGTAAAAGGAAGAAAAGGAAAAAAAAGAGGACGCAGACGGAGCTCTTTCAGTCCACCAGGTGGCGGTAGATACCAACTGACGTTCATGGAGTTTGCGCATTTATACATACACAAACTTGATATAGATCAAATATCACTATTAAAAACTACAAAGGAGGGAAAATGAATACTACTTTTAGAAAAAAATACACGAAACAAAACCAACATTGTAAAGGTCAGGTTAAATAAATGCAACCTTAATCTTACAGTCAAACTACAACAAATATTAAAGTTGTTTGAAGACTGTAGGCTTTTGTGTACTTAACAATATGTTAACAAAGTCTCAGGATTATTATTTATCCAACAGATTAATATATGGGAGCACAATATTGTAGTCCTGACATGTGTGTAGATAAGGGGATTAAATAGTGTCATTACCATTCAGCGTTATCCTCATGTTTCTGGAGAGCTTAGGGGTGCTTTGGTAGTGGTGGTGAAAAACGACATATTTTAACATAATTTTGGACTATGATTGTTAACAATATTTATTAAAAAAAAATGCAGCATAAAAATAATAATAACTAAATAGTGAGCTAAATGATGAAGCCATACTGACTTATTAGGTTGCTGTGAAATAACGCGTGGGTGCTGAAATTGTATGTGTTATAATGGAAGGGGAAACCCTGCCAGTAATAATAAAAAATAAAATAAATAAATATGGATAACATCTCCAGTTAAATTAATACAAAAAAAATAAAGCTTCACAGGCGACTTGAATGTTCTGTCTGCGAGGCGGGGTCAGTATTTGGCAGCTGCCTTCCCCGCTGTGTTCGGAGTGAAAGAGGCGGGGTCAGTATTTGGCAGGTTTGTCCCCGGAGGGTGTGTGTGTGCGCGCGTGTGTGTGTGTGTGTGTGTCTCTAAGCAACGACCTGCAAAAAAAAAAAAGAGAAACGGGCAGCCGAGCCGAGCCGAGCCGAGTCGAGTCAGTCCGAGCAAGAAGAAAAAGAAAACCAGGAACCACATTAAATGTCGAGTATCTTCCCAACGATCCCGACGGTATTTCTCCATCGCCAGCAGCTTTGATCATCGTCGAAGTTGTCGTCTTCTCCAACCCTTCTCTCTCTCCACCCCCCCGCCAAAAAAAAAAAAAAAAAAAAAAAAGAAAAAGGACGTCGGCCACAGAAACCGAAGCAAGAAATTGATGCGTCTGGCTCCGTGATCGCTGCTCGCTTTGACCCGGTAAGACCGCCCCGGGGCGACCCGCTCCTCGACCCGCTGAGCTCCGTGCTCAAAGCGGTTCTTCTTCTGGTTCCGTCGGGCATCTTTCGGCCGCTAAACTAAAGAGCTAGCCCCGCTAAGCTAACTCCGTCCGACGCCGCGTTTTTTTTTTTTTTTTTTTTTTTTTGTGTCTTAATTTTAGTCACTTTTTTTTTTTTTTTTATCATTTTTTTTTTTTTTTAATGCGCTTTGTGAATTTTATCTGTCGCGGTCGTATCTGTTCATCGCGCCTCGGTGGTTTATTTTTTATTTATTTATTTATTTTTTGCTTTAATGGTTTCTGACTTCATTTGTGGTGCTCACCGGGAGCTAACGGCTAACGGCTAGCAGCGGTTAATGGCAGTTCCATCACATCTGTGGCTCCGGAAAAAAAACAAACCAAAAAAAACAAAAAACTGCCATAAAATACTAAAAGTCGGAAGTTTTTTTTGTGTGTGTTTTCTTTCTCTCTGTGGTGCCGCAAGCAAAACCGCTCAGTGCGTGGTGTTTTTGTTGTTTTATTGTTTTGTAGAGATTTAACAGCGTTGGCAGTCTTTTAAAAAAAAAAAAAAAAAAATCAGAACCCCCCCTCCCTCTTCCGGTTCTGATGGTTGTTGTTGTTGTTGTTGTTGTTGTTGTTGTTAACAGAACCAGCGTGCAAAGCCCCGTCCGTCTCGGGCTGTCTGTGAGTTCTTGTTCTCCTGAACCGGAGCCCTACTTTCGTTTTCTGTTTCTGGAAAGCTTCACCGCTGACAGATGCTTCCTGCTCGGCTCCATCGAGCTGAATGTGCTGGAATGTTCTGCTGGGTTTTTTGTTGTTGTTGTTGTTGTTGTTGTTGTGCCTCGGTTGTTTGTCATTAAGATTTGTTGTTGTTGTTTTTTTTAATTTTGCCTGCCCCGTTTCAGATCAAATAGGTTTCGTCATCTGCAAGTAATTCATCTTTATGAATGTCGTTTTATTGATGAGAGGAGCTCTCGTTTATTTCTGGGCTCTCTGAAATCTTGCAGATTGCATAATCGTATCTGGCCATTGCCCTGAATTAGGACGGATTGGATTTGTCTGCCCATATGGTGTGCGGCGGGCACAAGCACAGCCACGCTTTACAAAAACCCTACTGCGGGGACGTTATCGCACACACTGACAACATTATTTGGGTCATTTGGGTCAAAAATGAAGCTGTAATTCCTGAAGAAGTTGCATGCAAAGTCAATGTTACGAGATTATAGAGATTTGATTGACAGAAAATCAGCCTGTGGCTTTGCAGCTGCAGACTTTTTTTTTTCCAGCAAAAATACCAAACAATATCTTCCAATCATCAAGCTTTCACAATCTGCTGTTGTTCTTTGGTTGTAAATTTTATTTTGTACAGTTACTCGTACAAAATGAGCTGTGTAGATTTCATTGTGTTTTTTTTTTTTTTTTTACATTTTGTGGATTAAAAATTGCTGATAGAACATAATAGTAAATAATGGAGAAAACCATCATGAGATTAGTTGTTAATTAAAATGATACAATTGCTGCCTGACACTGTTGCCAACATCAACAAGTCGAGGAACGATGATTGCATTTTTAATACCATTGTCTTTGTCTATATTGCATTCGTCAAATCAAAATCACAAACTGAAACAGTATCCGAGTTGAACCTGAGTTTAACTTTAAAAAAAAAAAAAAAAAAACCTGAAAAATGTACACGTAAAGGAAATTTTAAGTTACTTTTGTAAAATCCTCTTATGCTTCTGTGGTATATTCTTACTTGACAAAGCCTTTATGTTGTCTCTGGCCCTTTAGATATAACAATATACTCATGTGCCATATATTCATACATAGACGTAGAAAATCCCTGATGTAAAAAAATAATACCACAGATAGCAGAAAATACACTTAAGAGTCAAATGTAAAAGAGTTCAAGGTGAGGAAATGTTTCTTTTCGTCTCTATAAGTGTGTTCTTATAAAGTTCCTGATGTTAATATCTCAGAAATATCAACAACACGAATGTTCAATTGCGTCTGCCTTGTGCAAAATCGGTGTTCCTGCTCAGTACTTTTACGTGCAACCGAAACAGTTTGGTTATTGTGTGAGAAACGGCAGGAATGTCTATTGACAGCGCAGAGAGTAAAGGTCAACTTTGTAGTTTTGCTGATGTTGGAAAAATGTTGAAAACTTGTTGAGTCAGCTTGCTGTAATACACTTTGGATTGATACTGACATCTCTGCATGCGGCTCCCACTATATGAACACTTAGCTAGAACTAAAGTGATCTAATGTGACAATAGAGCAGAAATCGTACTTTCATATATATTGGTTTACATATAAAGTGTCAGAATGGTGAGGAATGAACATTATACATTCTCCAGATTAAAAAGTGGCAAATTAAACCCCAAACACCAAAGATATTCAATTTATTGTCCAAAAAAAGCAGCAAATCCTCACTTGTGAAAGTTGGCAAAAACACGTTATTCAAAAAAAATTACTGATGTCTAGCTAGGTATAATAAATAAATGAAGAAACAAGTGTGTTTGACTGGCTACTAAATAGAGATCCACCATGTCGTTTGGTTCCCTAAAACGCTTTCAAAGACTTGTAAAAACTAAGCGATACTTAAAAAGAAGATGTTGAGGTTGCTCAATGACAGCGTGAATAAACATGCAATGTCATTTGATTGACTCGAAGGCTTTGCGATGATTAACGTTCATTCTCCTTCAGTTTGTACGACCCTGAATCTGTAGCCCTTTATGTGAAGAATCTCACGTGTGCACATACCAACAGTGTCAAAACTCTCCAGCCTCCTGCAGATAAGACGAGCACGTAAGACGACCCGTAGTTTTTATGTGGAAGGAAAACACACACACACACACACACACACACACACACACACACACACACACACACACACACACACACACACACACACACACACACACACACACACACACACACACACACACACACACACACAGCAGTGTCATAATCACACCGCTGCCTGCAGTGTGGGACTGTTGTTGTCAGGTCATTGAGTGGTTGTTTTAGCCTCTGTGGATGGTGGCCAAGCCAAATCAAATGCGGTCCAAATCTGTAAAGCTGGTCTCCACACTGCCAGAAATTCACCAGATTTAATCCCAGTCTGCACATGTTAACAACTGTATGTAAAAAAATATATATATATATAGGTTTCATAACCTCATTGGTTTAAGCGCCATTTGGTTTTTATAATTGAGCATTTTAGCAATGCTTTGCAGACTACAATAGGATGAACAAAAGTGTAAGCTGACATTAGTGGGTTTTAAATAATTTTAAGAATTAATCGAGCGTTCAAATACAATAATGTGAACTGCAAAAGGTCTGGAAGATATTCCAGTATCCAGCAAAAAGCTGTGGAAATTCAGAGCGCTGTCTCCTGCTGTATATTGAGCCAAAACTGGCCCAAAGCAGTTTCATGCAGTGTGGCACTGACCTGGCCCAAAGATCCTGTAAATGGAGATGGTCCATTAGGCGGCTGAAATAACAAGGGCTTCTACGGGAAAAGATCTTCTTTTATTCATGTGTTGTTATCTTTACCTGCAAATATCAGAGAGAGAAAAAAAGGCCAACATGGTCAGTTTTACTTTCAGATCCTGTACTGTCATTTTAAGAAACAACACAGGAAATGGATACAGGTCCTCAAGTTAGTAGATGGCAAACATGTTCATACATGCCCTGTCTGTTCAGGAATGTGTCACAAGAGTAGGGCTGAAATTACTATTTCCTTCACCTAATACTGATGTGCAACTGTCTTGTCTAATTCATTTCAAGCAAGAAATGCAAACATTTGCTGGTTCCTGCTTTTCACGTTTTGAGTATCTGCAGGTTTTGTTTTTCTTCCAAGATCCTCAACTGAATATTTTGGGCTTTTGGACTCGACCAACACGCGCTTGAATCGACGCCGTATACAACTAACAACTAACTGAGAAAACAGAATTCAGACTCGCTGACAATGACAACAATGATTCGTACAAGCATAAGATTGGAATAAGTAAGTTTGTTTAAATTTTCAGTTGATATACATTGAACTCGGATCAGGCCAAAGCAGTGAGATGACATCCACCGTGAGCATTTTAAGAGTTATATTTTCCGATTAGAATTATAGAATTGGCCATCCGTTCGATCAAATTCCTAGATTTACCAGGTATTTTAATCCACTGGATCAGCTGCAGAAAGACACCTGACTACTTTATCTATAACCAGTTTCTCAGTTGAATTCCTACGATCACCGGTGCCCTAAAACGTGACCTCTCATAAGTGAAGCAAATGTCACGATCTGGAATATTCTGGATGTAAGCAGTCGGTTCTTGTGGTCAGTGTGTTGGATGCAGGAGATGTGAATGCAGGCGTAAAGGACGTAGAGTGTCAAACGATAACGGCGAGACGATTCGGTCGGAGCATCTCTAAAATTGTCCCTTTTTAAACGCGCATACAGAGAGCTGTAACTATTGCCATTATTTTTATTGTTTTTTGTTGTTGTTTTTGTTTGGTCTTTGTCGACCCATGTTTGGACAGGTGCAGCCTAAATGATCCGTTGTATTCCCGACCAGCAGTCCACAACCAAGATACATTCAGTTTATTGTCATGTAGGACTAAAGGACCTAGAAAATATTCACATTTAAACTGTTATAATTAGACAATTTTAAAAAGATTTCCTAAAAAAAAAAAAAAAAAATTCCTCAAAATTATTGATTGAATATTCAAAACAGTTGGTGATTGATATTCTGTCGACCTACTAATTTGATCTATCGGGTGACTGAAAATTGTATCGGTATACTTGTACATTTACATTTGCGTTCCTTCTCCGTGTTGTGTTTCAGCAGAGTAATAAGATCCTCGCAGTTGTCGATATCACGTCTTCATTTGCTGCAATGGCGCTGCGCTCACTGGCGAGACCGCTACGTTCTTTAATTTTATTGCAGATTTCATTTGATAGGCGAGCGGCCGCAGCTCGAGTGCAGCAGTTGGCAGATGGAGAGATGCTGCTCTGAGCAGCTGGTTGGGCTGAATTAATCGGGAGGGGGTGAGAACATGCTCTCAGTAGGTTTAAGGGCAGCGCTCTAACTGTACAGCATCTGCTGAATGTGTCAGGCCGTGAGGGAGATTGCACAGCGATGGAAGTCACATGACTGGAAATACAGGCTGACGAACTGTTACAGGCTGAATCTGTAACCCTTGCCATCCTTCTTTTTTTTTGTTGTTGTTGTTGTTGTTTTTTACACACTGGTTGTGATTAACTTTATGTTGCATTTAAGTCTGTGGTTTTCATGTGATTGGAAAGCCCCGAGTCCTGAATATTTTGTTCCACGGCTTTTTACTACCACCTCTTTTTTTTGTTCTCTGTGACTATTTGTCTAAAATAATACTTTTGTTTGCCTTCATGCAGCCCTTTGCGTAATTATTATTTTATTGATTCACTTGTCTAAACATTTGCAAAATTAAATACAAGTCACAAACTACCAGAGCCCAACGGTATTACTTTGAATGTTTTTTTTTATCAGACCAACCAGTGACTTTCTTTATTTGAAGTTGTTAGTTTGAACTGTCTGAAATGTACTTCAATTCTTTATAAATTGAGCAATGTTTGTTTACAGTGAGGCATGAAAGGACACATTTGAGAGTGTTTAACTTGTTGCAGTGTATATTTATTTGTAGAAACAGTCCTTTTATAACAGGATTGAGGTTCAAAATTGTTAATAACTGACCGTGAACTACTTCCACAGAGATTTTGTTTGTGTTTATCGATTTCAGAAGCCAAATTGAGGTCAGTCCGGCCGTCGGACGGTCAGATATCACTGTCTGGCTGACTACTTTGGGATTCATGCTCACTCGGTGTTCAGTTGGCCGATGCGTTGCGAATACATGGGCTAACAAGTTAATTTGACCTTGACCTCAAAGATGAGCTTTCCTGGCTTGAGTTTGGCAGTGGTGCTGCTTGGCTTGGATCAGAGAGCAAAGTAATAAAGTCTGTTTTCTGGCAACAAACCCAGTGATCAAAACCAGCCAACAATTCCCTGGAGCCATTTGGGTCAAGTCATTGCTTACCTAGATGAATTACGATAAAGTAGTGCCTTCTGGGAACGAGGTTCAATCGGTCATCCCTCGCTTTTATGTGGAAACAGACTTTTAAGATACTGGCGCTCTTTGATTTCTTTTTATCTCAACACATTTGGGGGTAAATGTCACGGCTTACGTGGATGTGCAGGGTGAATACTGTCCAATGTAGTCTTTAGTAGGACCGAGTGTTATGGCTGTTTTTATTATAAAAAAAAAAAAAAAAGTATGAATGCGGTTATTTTTTTCAAAACTGATATATATCAACATTTAGACAATGCGTAAAATAATCACAAACCAATGCTCAAAGCAAATTATTATATTCACCTATGCATGTCATTAAACCAGACTATTCGCGTGAAACAAAAGTTAATAATAATTTTATTTTTGTTTTTTAACTCCAGCTTGATCATTACTTT
Organism: Brachyistius frenatus; assembly: GCF_029030835.1. Classification (NCBI taxonomy): domain Eukaryota; kingdom Metazoa; phylum Chordata; class Actinopteri; family Embiotocidae; genus Brachyistius; species Brachyistius frenatus. Next base: position 2,566,059 of record NW_027210637.1, read on the forward strand.
GCGAAAAACACCATATGAACATATTGTGCACTATGATTCCCTTTGAAGTCTACGAACAGTAATTTTGGATTATTGCCCACCTGCAGTCTTTCATTTGCATGAAGTCACCAACACTTGTGGTTTTAATTGTGGGCTTCTGTTTACACATTTGTTTCTGACATGGAAAGATTTTAAACACGAGACGGCGTCTCCAGATAAATTAGTTGCATATCATCACCCCGAAAGCAAATAAATCTTGAGTGATATGTATTTTCTGAGATTTTTTTTTTTTTTTGTGGCACAAATGGACAACGTCGTACCTGAAAAAAGATACATGGACTTACATGGATTTTTGCTTCTTCTGTTACTGAAGCAAAACAAAGTGAAAGAAGTTTAGTTCTGGTGTCTTAAACAGCAAATCTAGTATGCCGTGTGTTTTACCGAAAATAAGCATTTGACTGGCGGCAATGGAGCGGCAAATCCTCATTGATTTAAGCTCATTTATCGTCCCCTGTTTAGAGTGAACACAAAACTGCCTAAACTCATAGAATGAAAAAAAAAAAAAAAAAAAAGCACCGAAAGGCTTAATATCGCATGCATTTCTACACACGAGAACACTTAAAGAAAATATATATATATATATATAAAAAAAAGGGGGGTAAAAGTAGAGCGACGAAAAGCGTCAGTGAACGTGTCACGTGATGCGAACTGCAACGGCAAATTTGCTTGGTCGCCGTTTGCATGCTCTTCCGTCTCGCTCGCTCGCCAGCTTCCTCTCGCAGCCGGTGTTGTGATGTATTGTTTACACACACGGTGACACGCAGACACGCACAGATTGGAAAGACTGGACTCGTACTATCCAGCGTAAGCTATTAGCTCACCGTCAATTGAGGCTTAGTCAGTCCTCGTGTGATTGAGCAAAGGCTTGTTTATTCTACGGTATTTAACAACGGGCCTGGGATTTGCTCATTGATTCACAGAAGTCTCACTTCCTCATCGCACTGTCACTGCTTTCATAGAGCTGTCAAGCTGCGCGCAGAGCATAAAGACAATAGAGGGAGAGGGATGCTGTAATAGCGGCAGGCCAGCTGGTAGTTTACAGTGCAGGGTTTGGCAATTTCTATCAATACGAGACGGCGCGAGAGAACGAGGTCACGTTTAAATGCACTTCCTGCGTTGTGTACGTACGTGTTCGTCTTCGCGCCTTCCTTATGGTGCATGATCGATGACGACGTCTGCGTCGCTGTGATAAAGTACTTGGATCTGTCAGCTATTTAATTTCCTGCATTTACCCCAAAAAAAACACACAAAAAAACTGTCTGGTTATTTGATCAGTTTAACAGTTTCTTCCTCAATTTAGCAAAAGATGTACTTTATCACAATAGATAACACTGTGATAATGATAAACACCTTATGCCATAAAGGATTTAAATGATACCGAGGTACTTATTTATTTCCCTCAAACTGAATTTGTCCAGTCCAAACAATTTCAGTGTGAACAAAGCACGAATGTTAAAAAAAAAAAAACCCGAGTTCCTTCAGGTGTACAAAGCAACTCAATCTAAACGTTGTTTACAGTATTTCATATTCATCCTCAACCCATTTGTTTATTTGACACAAGCTGATTATTTGAGTCGTGCAAACTCCACACTGTGGTCTGAAAAACTCTCCTTTCACCAGAAAAACCCGGGTTTATTACTTTAGCCATTAAAGGACGGGTCAGCGTGAGTTTTCAAGCTGAATGTCACCTCTGAAGGCTTAAGAAACAAGGAGCATTACAATGTATGTCCTATAAATAAATAAATAAATAAAAAGATCTATTTACCTTCACAGATTTACTAAAAGGACTCTCATGATAACACGGCAGCACTAAATGTTAGTAACGCGTGCTCAGAATTGCCCGTCTTAGATGTTTCCCTGTGTAGCACATCAACATTGCAAATGAAGTGGTATTTAAACACGGTTACAGGTTTTATTAGAGACCAAACACTCTTAAAAATGGAGCTCTCTGGCAAATTGCATCGTCCACATGCAAATAAAATGAATGGAGTTCTCCCCAGGTTTTTTTTTGTTTTTTTTTGCCATCAAAAGCCTTTCTTTAATAGGAAGGAAAATCGAAGGTTGGTTGTTTGAAGAGTACAACCAAACAAACTACATGCAAATGTCCCGACCCAAATGCGGCTTTCCTTCCACTCCCACAGTTGCCAACACAGAGCGGCACTTGTCTTTCCACCGTAGGCGTTGAAGATTGTTTTGTTTTTTTTCCTTCACTGTTGCAGCCCCGTCGGCGAAGCAAAAGAATGGACGTTGTGTTACTGTTTCACTCGTGTGGCACATCGGCCCTCGTGAGAAACGTAGTGACATGTGACTTGGAAGGACAGAAAAAAAAAAAATATATATATATATAGGATAACCTGGAGTATCGGAAAGATCACCAGCTCGGAGAAACGCCTTCCTCCTTTTGGTAAATGCTATTAAGCGGGGCACTTAACCTGTTCGGGTGAAGTGTGTCGTGGCAATTAACCGCTGGCTGCAGAGGGCTTTGGTTGTACTGGGGTGCACTGCACGGTATGCATATGAAGTGTGATGTTGCTGAATGGAGCGTTTAAGTGCTCATCATACTAGACATTGAACACAAGTCAGGCAGCAAAAAAAAAAAGATTATTTGAATTATCGATTTTTTTTTTGTATTTTTTTTTTTGTCTGATTGTTTTTTTGGGGGGGATAAATTTTGTAACTTATTTTGTCAGTAAAATATCAGAAAATTCTAAAACTGCAAATTGAAGTCTTCCAGTTGCTTTTATTTTATTTTTTTTTTTTTCATTTGAAAAAAACATATTCACTTTACTTTAGAAAACAAAGAAAAGCAGCAAAACATCACCGTTGACGAGCTGGAAACGAAGAATAACAAAACAATTTTTTTGCCAATTAAAATGATTGCGGCCCGCTTTTCTGCCAATCAGCCGTAGCTGCAGCTCCGCAGGCTGGATTTATCCCGAGTACGTGGAACGAGGTTCAGCTCCGTGCAGGCCTGTGCACGGGAACATCTGTCAGACCTTCGGGCTTCAAAGAACATGTAGTTGGGAGAAAATTCAGGATGGCAAACATTTGAAAGTCAGTTGAAGCTTTCTAATTGCTTTCCTTTGCTTTTCATTACACATCAAAAAAATATAAAGAGACATGTTTAAAAAGGAGGATTGCTTTTGTGAGATCTTCCCTCCATTTTCAAAACAAATAAGAGAAATGTTTGTGCATGTTTGGTGAGCGTAGGAGATAACAGGCCTGAAAAAGCAGATGTCCCCCAAAGACATGTGCTTATTAATTTATCACTGACTCGGCGAGTCGGGGAGGGGCAGCTAAACTAGGCTAGGGCTGCTGCTGCTGATGATTCAAGGGCAAACACTGGCTCTACTGCCTCTTTTTTTTTCTACTGATTTTCTCTTTACCTCGCATGCAATTTTTTTTATTTTTTTTTTTATTTTTTTTTATTCCTGGTTCTTCCTGTTTCCCTGCTGCTTTTTCTCTTCTTATCTTCTCTTGCCATTCTCTTTGCGATGATCTCTTATTCCCCACGGCGTCGGTTCTCCTCCTTTATTCCTTCACCTGTGTGCAGCCTCACCTCAGAGCCCGACTTGACCCGCTGCTACCGACATATAACAAAGCAGAATCATGAATCGAGTAAATGCTGACCAAAAAGCAAACTTTAGATAATATGTGCACTCAAATTAAAACCTTGCCCTTTAAATCAAGTATCGTAATTCCCTGTGCTAACTTCTGATTACTTTATTTTCTATTATTAAATATCCCAATTCATAGTAATCATGCCTAAATATGATTGAATTATATCCTTAAAATGATAATGCTTAGAAACTGAGCCTCAGTGGGTGGATGTATTTCATTGTATTTATCTCAAATCGCTCTATTTAGTGGATTATGTTCTTGCGCTTAACAGTCTTAATACAATGACACTGTACTGGATAAAACTTCCAGCTTTTATCACTTAACCTAGTCCTTGAATTATGTAAGCTTACGGGGGAAAAAAAAAACTCTCAAATATTAATATGGAGGATGTTATTACGAATTAATGCTGAGAAAACCTGAATTATATAATTACATCATGATACCCCCTTTGCTGTCTGCTGTCATCATACTTGTTTTTTTGCCCCCCCCTCCCCTCCCCACCCCCCACCCCTCCACCAGAAGTGAGCTAATTCTGGTTGGATAGTAAAGGCTTTGCGACTATCGGCAAATGTCATGGCACCAAAGAGGTCACATGTCACTGTGCAAAGAGTGCAGATAGACAGGTAAACAGATAGATTACAAGTAATTATATTTTTGTGTAGAGACAAAAACAAACACTGAGCACAAGAAGTTTTTTTTTTTTTTTTAGTTTTTTTTTTAAGATTCCTCCCAATTATGCAAACAAATCCATGGAGAAATATAACGCGTAACAACCCAGTAAAATTCATAGTTGTATAAATATATATAAAAGATATAAAATATAAAGATACCACAGACATGTAAGAAAGTGAAAGTAAGATAGTGTTTATATTTGTTGCTGACAGGGAACAAGAGCCGATATCCTTTTTCTTCTTCTTTTTTTTTTTTTTTTTTTACCGGCGTCTGCCTTAAAGGACTACCTTCAACTTACTCTTCTAACTTAATGCATATCGACTATAGAGTTTTTTTTTTTATTTACTGTTGACCTTAGAATCAGGGAGGGCTTATTGTATCTTATCGCTACGAGTCAAACACGAGGACTTTGTGCTAATAGACAATATCGGAAAGTGCACAAGCAGGTTTTAGGTCAGCGTTCACGACAACTAACTTCATGTTCGTTTGGGGGTCCGTGTGGTTTTTAACAGGCGTTACAGTACGTTTCCTCTCTACGTTGGTACGCTACAACTTCAGGCTTCCCTTCGAGCGTTTTATTCTTTGAAACCCCGTCTGATAATGTTATGTATACAGTAGACTGATACAGCTGTGTGTGGGTAGTGGTGCTGCGCTGCCAACAACACTTGAGCTGCCGAGATCAGCATGAAACACCAGCTTCATTTTAAACAGATTATTGATAGACTTCCTGTTATGCAGTTTCTTACAAAGCAGTTTAACATCCTGGACTGCTAACTGGTATGTATGTATGAATGAATGAATGAATGGGTCTCAAGTTAAAAACCAGCAATTTGTGCACAAGAACTCGTTCTGTACGTAGAAGGGCACTGAAAAGGTTTCATATTTTAATATATATAATATATATATATACACACACACACATACCCACTTTCACACCAGTCTAAATTGGAAAGTTTCCCTGAGATACTCAATACGCGGTAAAAAGAGTTGTTGTCCCTGAAACCGGTTTCACTAAAAGTGAAAGTTGAAATTCTTCGCGCCGATAAAAATCCTCCGTTTGTGTAGCTTGTCTGATATTCTCTTGGAAACAGTCGAAATTATTTTCTCTGGTATTTTATTTTATTTTTTTTCTTATTGAGCTCCTCGTCCTCTGCGGCGGCCTTAATTCTTGGCTGCCCGGTAGCTGCGATTCAGTCCATAATGCATTTCTGCAGTTTAAATGTCGGGAGCCGTTTAGAGCTCAGTTTCACTCATCGTGAATTTATTTCCTCCCTTGCAGCAAAACGCATTACGCCCGCTTTCAGAAAGCTCGGCAGCTTTAACTGTGCTAACAGAACACTTTTAAGCACGGTCGACTCTAAAAGACACTTGATAGCCAAGTAACGTTAAGGCTGCAAACAACCCATCATGCAACACTCTCACTTTTTCTTTTTTTTTTCTTCAATGTAATTCGGAGAAACAATATTGCGATATATTCAGGCGTCGGTGTATTTATCCGCTGCTGGTTTCTCCCGGTCGGTTTATATTTGTTAAGGATGTCTCTGTAACCCACCACCCATGAAACGGCCGCTGACAGTGCCGTGTTGTTTTCATTCCATGTGTGGGAGAGCAAATGAGGATGTCGGTCACATGTTCAGCGATTGACAGATCAGATTTGTATCTCTCCAGGCTGTGTGTGTGTGTGTGTGTGTGTGTGTGTGTGTGTGTGTGTGTGTGTGTGTGTGTGTGTGTGTGTGTGTGTGTGTGTGTGTGTGTGTTGTGTGTGTGTCCTTTTGTGTTTTTGTTTTTTTTCTTGGGTGTGGGCTTGTTTGGATGTGAAAGGTCAAACTCGCACTGCAGAGCACAAGGAAGTTTTTTTGTTTTTTTTCCGTTTTATTCGGGCCACGAGACGCATGTGTAAAGAAAGTCCCGGAGCGCTCGACACACCCACGGCAGTAGACGCTCGCAGAAACACCCGTCGGTTCTCGTCCTGATGGTTTCGTGGAGAGTCGGAAGAGTTCAGCGACTTCCTGTCCGCCTTCAAAGGGGTTTTTCTGCTCGTCGTAGCTTTCAAGATTTTAAGGAAGGAGAGTCAATAGAACAATTTCTCTGAAGATAGGTTTGTAAGCAAAGTTTGTTTCTTTATATTTTCTCTTTTGGTTTTCCCTCGTGCTGCTGATATAAATTGATCATACTTTGATGTATATTTTGATCCCTACAGGATTTGTAGGCTTTGACAGAGAAATCTGATGGACTTTTAACATCTGAAGCGGGTTCATGCTGTCCAACCTTTCTCTCTGGCTCTTTGTACTTTCCCTGATTTTGGTTGACCACGATAGTTTGGCCAGTGATGACAGACTATGCAGAATTGAACTACTTTGATCTCTTTTATTTTGGAGATTTTAGGACATGATGCAAGTTGGAGGAAATTTGCTGATTTATTTATGATGTTGTCTCCTGAATATTTGATCTTTTTTCCTGGTCACGGTGTTCTGATGGAACCGAGGCTATTTGCTAGATCGCAGATGAATCGGAAAACAAGGTTTTTTGTTTTTGTTTTCATGTTTGTTTGTTTTTTTTGCCCGGATTGATATTAGTTATTTCAACAATTAATATTCAACATATCCAGAAAGGGACGGTTCTGTTTGAGGATTTTGAGGTTTTCAGTTGAGCGTCTGGTCATCTTTCCTGTTTTGCAGCTACTGAACCTGTGACCTTTCCGCTGTGCACCTCTGTTCGGGCTTCATTTCTGGATGTGGGCAAGTGCCGCTTTTAGAAACAAACTGCAATCCGATACACAGCAGGCTAAATGGTAGAGCCCCGTTATTGAAAACTTAACAGTGAATCGAGATGGGTTACAGGTTCGGGCCCATCCGTCTCCAAGAACTTAAAGACATGATACTCTCCTTAGTCAGTCTTCATCTTAGCAGTTGTTAAGGATGAAACATTTTGTTTTTTTCTTAACTCCAGTCTGCATGCAATGTGGTGCTTCAAACACTTTTTAGAGGTAGAAAATCAGAAGTCTGAAGCTTCCTGGGTGTTCAGATCAAAAGGCAACCGTCTTCACCTTTTAAAGCCCTTTTTTTTTTTTTTTTTTTTTTTTTTTACTTTCGTTTAGTTGTTTTGAGATGGTGTCGACGCATTGAAATGCAAACAAAAACTGCCAGATTGACAAGTAGAACAATACCTTTTTAGGTTTATTAGATGCCACAAGTGGCATAGCAGTTTATGGTACTACGAGAGGGAGTTTTTACAACATCGTAACGTTTACACAGACAGTTATCTTCTGTTGTGGCTATCACAAGATAAACAGTAGAAATATGCTGCTTTCAGAATGATGTGTTTTAATGCACTTCATTGGCCAACACAGTCACACCTCATTGAAATGAATATGAACATGGGCTTTAAGCTGTTTTGTTCACTTCTTGCGCACTTTCCCCGAGTGTCGTTCTTATGTTCTCGGCTGGCCACTTTCCCTCGTGGTCCTCATGTTCTCTTTTACGTACTCTTTTTTCCGTCTTCTAGCGCTCGGCCTTTGCTTTCTCAGTGTTCCTTTTAACAATGTCCACCATTGTTGAGCGTGAGTTTGTCAGGCATGATATCTGGGATTAAGACACACAGACAAAAAGAAACACAGACAGAGCAATTCTAGACTGTTCCATTACTGACCAAACCGCCACTGCAGAGGCCTTTTAGGGTCAGTTTTCATTGGAGAAAAGGCACTGGTTTAGGAACACTGAGTTCCCTAATCTCCGAGTGTCATTGTCCTCGTCTGTCTGTCCCTCTGTTTGATAATGCTCAAGTGTGTTGAGACCTGGAAAGAGTAGCCCTGTCGCCGCCAGGCTCTATGACTGTGCTATTTCGGCCCTGTTCAGCGCAATAATCCGACATTATTCAACAGTCGTTAAGGCTTTCATATCGATTTAGTTTGCTAAGAACTCAACTGCCTGGCTTGTAGCACCTCTGTTGGTTTCAGTGGCGACGGCTCTGACTCAATACGAGAAATTCAGCTGCAATACTGGGATTTTCTGTAGCTTTTAAAGAGGCTTACACCCAAGCAGTGCCAGTTCAGTTGATTTTGGAAAGAGTGGAGGCTGAAGAATAATTTCACTCCACAATAATGAGCAAACACAAGACTCCTTAAATCTGCATTTGTAAAGGGAAAACCTGAAAATGAAATTTCGCTCAAACGGACACAAACAAAAAGTTTAAATAACAATACCAATATTAAACGAGGGTCATAAGAAGGATTTGGGTTTTATATTAACCAAAAAAAGTTTAAAATACATCAGATTTTATTATTCAGGCTGTGAGTCAGTCCATCTGTTCTAAGTGTTAAAGTTTTTTCAGTTGTATTATTTTTCACCATTTTCTACATCTCTGAAGTGTTTAAAAACGGCAGTCTGTGCAATTCAGAGTTTACAACATTCATACTGTGGCTCAGAGTTGTAGTTTTAATGCGGTAGTTGCCAAAACTCTCAAAAAGCAGTGTTAGTTGCTGTCTTTTTCTTTATTTGCTGGCTTTTTCTTTCTGTTTCAGGATCTTTGGGTACTGTTACTGTTGGGTAACTACAAAGATTGTTTCAGAAAGATTTGATTTGAATGAAGAGAGCAGATATTTATCCTTTGAAAGTACAAAGCAGTTTAGGTGAGAGAGCCACCGACACCAGCAGGAAACGGAGGGAATATTTATATTTCTTCACCTGAATTTCTCTTCCTGCTCATCTCCACCTCTTCGCTCCTCTTGACGTCGAGATGATTTAGACCAAATAGGTCGGATGGCTTGTGTAACTCGCAGCATAAGGATGAATGAAAGGAAAGAAGGAACACAAGAGGGTGTAGAAGAAAAAGGAGTGAGTAACAGGACGAGGTGTTCTCCAGCAGGGAAACAAGAATGAGCACAAAACGTTTCCAGGTCCAACCGGGTGCACCTGAACAGATTAAAAACCATCGCTCATATCCATCCAGCTCAATACTGCAAGATTTCTGTGGCAAAGAAAGATGACACGGTTCCAAAAATAATATTACTGTTGTTAATTTTTTTTAAAGAAAGGGCTTTTCTGAGATTTTTTATTTTTTTATTGTTTTTTTTATTAAAACAATAATTTCAACCAACCAATCGTTAAGTTAAGTGAAGCCGTCGACTTGCACTGACTATCAGTGCACATTATGAAGCTTTTTCAGGTTTTTGGACAGACGGAAATACAAATTTTAAGTCAAACTATTAAGAGTAGAGTTGAGATTGCAAGTGAAAGACCCCTTTAGAAAAATAATAATATTGAATCCTTTGTCAAACTTGTATTCTTAACTTTCAACATTTTTGAATTACTTAAATCATACGTTATTTAATATTTAAAAACTCAAATTTTAAAACATTCTCCAGCGGCATTATTTCCTTTCCCGCCTCCCTACCTCACATTTTCTTTTGCCGTCTTCGTCTCATTTATTTTACTTCTGAACACTCTCAAAAGTAGAGCTGTTATTAATATTTTATCACATGGTCCTATTCCCATGTAGACCAAAGGACGGTTTCTCTCTTCGTGCACACTTTGACACACATTTACACCCACACACACCCACACACACCCACATACACCCACACACACCCCCACACACACACACACACACACACACACACACACACACACACACACACACACACACACACACACACACACACACACACACACACACACACACTCAGAGGAATAAGTGCCTGGACGCTGTTTTGTGTCAGATGACGGGTCTGCCCAAACAAGCACACACACTAACATGTAACAACATTAACACAGTCAGCAATTAATAGGCGCACACCTAACGCGCACAGATTAAATGTGACAGTTTGGGCATGCACAGGCCTGCACGACACTCTGGCACAGCTTTTTTAGCCCAGCCGGGGTTGGTTTAATTATCGTAGTCCTCCGGCAGACTCTTGGACAACCTGACATCTCCGGCATCGAAGATGTGATTAGAGAGGAAGGAGAGGAGAAAAACCAGAACAGGGAGGTGAAGAAGAATGAGAAAGGAAGGGCGGTAACAAGGAATGAGGAAGAGAAAAGGGGTACAGAAAATAGAAAAACTGGAGGGAAATTACAGAAACTCAAAACCACGAGAAATGTACTTATTTTTTAACACCAGAGACACTAAAGAAGAAGAACACCATCGTTTTTTGTGTGAATTAAACTGATTTTAGTTTTCCTCGAGACACTTTTTCTTTCTTTTTTTTTTTTTTTTTTACTGGTTTGATTCTAAAACGGATTTTTAATGTTTGACCAAATGCATCTTTTGCTATCAAACCAGGTGTTACCCTGACTACATGATATTCGTATAAAAAGCTTCCTCTGTGATGCCATATATTATCTTCGTGTTCTTTGTGGTGCAATAATTTGCCTTCATTTTCATTTGTCATCTGCATCCACTTTGTTAAAAGCTCTTTTGCATGTGCTTTGCAAGAATTAGTTTGAATTTTTTCCCCATTAATACGTAGCCCACATGATGAAATACAGTTTTATGAGTACGTGAACGACAAGCAACGTGTAATTCTATTATTTGTTTTATTATATTTCTAGTAGGAAGCAGTCCCTGCCTCTCTTCCAGAGAGCTAGCATTCAAACAGCGCTGCCTGTACTCTGATGTCTTCTCTCTGAGATTTGATTACTTGTAGTTTTGGCAGTTCACACGCAGTTGCTATTTTATAGTCTGAGATAGAGGAATGTGTGCACCTTTTCATATTGATTATGTTCTGCCAGTTTACTACCTACTGTTTTTATGTCTTTTCAGAGTGAAATTAAATCGATTGAAAAATCAGTGTCAAACTTTAATTTTTTTTTTTTTTTTTTAAAGTTTAAGTTATAAGCGTAATATGCACGTCTTCTTCTGCACCAGCATAATCTTCCAAACACTTTGACAACAGGTGGAGAACAGTGAATGCAAAAGCTATAAATAGTACCACTTAAAACACTGTCCCATTGTCTTACGACAGAAAGTAGTAAATCATGTGTTTATTAACATACCGGGGATTGTTACTTACATTCCACCTGCTTCTCTCTCCTCACCTCTGTCTCCACCCTCGCCTCGCCTTCCCTTTCTGCCTTCTCCCTCTGCCATTACCTCGTCCTCTTTGTCCCTCCCATCGTCTACCTTTCGTCTCCGTCTGTCCTCAGTGTAGCTAGAAGGGAATCCTGCAAGAGGGATTTGCGGTCCGTCAATGAGGAACTACCGGCTCATCTTCTGCCACAACCTGAAGCAGCCATAGATGGTTCAGTTGCTCACTGGCTGGGGGAGGAGAGGATAGGACACACTTTCACTGCTACACGGTGAGTACGTGCGCACGCAGAAGACACGCATACATTATACTGCACCTATTTACAAAAAAAACATTATACCGTCATAAACTGTTGCTGCAAAAATAACTTTGTGCAAAGACGCAGGGGAACTCCCGTTATCGGTGACTTGCCATTAATAACTCCATCGCTGGCAACCTCATTGCAAGATGACTTCCTGTGTCTTCACTTTACGAGTTCCTATTTAGTACTTGACAAAGAAAACACCACGTGAAAGCAAACGGACGCGTCCGTGTCATGCAACCTGTGCAGAAATAGTTTCTCAAACATACAGCGCTTCGCATTCATATTGTAGATGTTTAAAACCAGCTGTCCACCATTTACACTCAGCAACTACCCAATTATCTGCTAATTAGCAGTTCGAATGCAATCGACTATATTGTTTACCAAGGGAAGGATTTACCACAGTAAACAAATCACAGTTCACTTACCATTTTTGAGGTTTTTTAAAAAAAAAATTATATTATTAACTGAATGCTCCTTTAGTGAAACACTAAAGACCACATATACACATTTTTATAGCGAAGAGTTTTGTCTTGTCCATTTTCCAATATAAAATCAGATTTAACACATTGCAAGTAGCACTAAACACTCCACAAGTTGAACAGCTGGACATCAGCACTTCTTCACACCCATAAAAAAAAATAACACATGATGTTACTTACTGTATATGTAATGAGGAAGAAAAAAAAAGTCCTCTTATTGGTGTCTAGCTGACATAATGAAAACAGAATAAACTCATTATAAACTGGTGGTCGAGAGAGTTAGAGAACGAGTAAACAGCTGACTGCTGCAAAAAAGAAAAGCACCTTTCAAATCGGAAAAGTTCATTCTGACAACCCTGTGTGTGTGTGTGTGTGTGTGTGTGTGTGTGTGTGTGTGTGTGTGTGTGTGTGTGTGTGTGTGTGTGTGTGTGTGTGTGTGTGTGTGTGTGTGTGTGTGTGTGTGTGTGTGTGTGTGTTCTATTTAAATGCGGTTGTGGTCATTTGTGATTCCACGGCTGAAAAGAAGCCACGAAGAAGCGCGACTTTTTAGAAAAAGTCTGAACGTGAATGTTTTGCATGTATGTTATATGTATAGTAGACTGTATAGCTTGTATATTCTTGTCATTAATTGTCATACTTGCATATCTTTTAAAATACCACTTGAGATGTACAGTGAGATTAACTCAAGTGGAACGAGCTGAGATGACATTTCTGATAAACACTCCTCCTCCTCCGACGAGTGGACTGGACACCATCTGCCGCTGTTTGCATTGAGATTACTCACCAACCGACGATCATCAAAGCCAAACTTGAAAAAGAAACTATCGCTGCGGATTCTTTCTTCCATTTGCGTTATTTGTGCATCGATTACTATCCCACTGCCGGTGACATCCGTGTTGCGTAAGAACTAAGCAGTGAGGTTAAATGAGGGTTGAGAATTTAATTACAACGCGATAACGTTTCACATATATGTAATGTACACATCCATATGGAGCAAATAGTGTGTTTAATCCTCAACCAGCCTTTCATTTGGACAAGACACCGCTCTGCTACTGTGGCTTAATCTTAAAATCTGTCTCCTTCTCTTCCTAATATGGCTCCTCAGATGGAGGAGTTTCTTAAATTCCCCTTTTCTCAAATATGGAGCTACACTGTAAAACACACACACACGCACACATGCACACGCACACATGCACACACGCACACACACACACACACACACACACATAATTTGATCCACTTTTGGTGCAGATTCACGCTTTAAAAAACACTAGTTGGTCATATTTTCGCCTAGTAGACTTCTCCCAGTCTAAGACACAGTGCACTTTACCATACAGTTGCCAGTTTATTAGGTACACCAGGTAAAACTATCACTCCGACAACGAATCCCACCTTTTCCTTTTTTTTCTCTTAGTATAACGCTGAGCATTTGTCGAAGCTCTTTTCGAGAGATTTTGATTCGGGTTTAAGGTTATTTCGGAGACAGCCGTTTGTGTTGCTGTTGAACATTTTTGCGTTTTACCGAGAGGGATGGTATTTCTCATATTTAGTCTCCCTTCATTGGCGTAAACATGGTGACCAAAATATCAAAGACAACTCTCAGTATAACACAAACAGCACTGCTATAATTGTTCAATTGACAGAAAATTAAACCTGCATCTATTTTGATAATCAGTTAATCATTTTTGTAAATTTGTCTGAAAACATTTACTTCTAGCTTCTCAAATATGAGGATTTTCTTTGACATGCTGTGTCTTTTTGTAAGATGAATATTTTGGGCTTTGGTTAAAAAAAAAACTTTAAAAAAACTCAACAGTGCCGAAGTTAATCGAAAACTCAGTCAATACCTTTTTGAAACTGTTTAAACAAAAGCTGAAGATTAGATCCTTTCCAAAGCAGGATTTATTGCACAAGTGTTGTTGCAGGCTGGTTTAATTTTAGCTGGTTCAATTCAGCGTCTGCTCTTGCACCCTCCTCCACCTGTAAATATGCTTGGAGGTCACCAACCAGTTGCTGCTGTCCAGTGTCTTTCTCCCTCTCACCCTTCGATGTGTTTGTGGTGGATGCACTGCTTTTGTTTACCAGCAGAGGTGAAGTTTGTTAGTGTCTCATGCCGTGTCTTTGCACAGCGACTGAAGATGAGAACCGATGTTTGATGTCGGGCTGCGTCCCTCACCACGGCTCTTATTTTGGTAAATCCCCCTTTTTGTCTAATCTTTATCTCGCTCCCTTTTGCGTTTTGCTTTTGGAAGACGTGAGGTCTTGGCGGGTTTGTGGTGAGGAGGAGGAGGAGGCCATGAGGAAGAGCGTGTCTCCGTCGCCAGGCAACGAGGGCGGGAGCTCAGCCAGCACCGCGCGGGTTTTTGGCGTTCCTTTGGAGGAGGTGTCACGCACGCACACAATCAGCGGCCACGAGGTTCCTGCACTGGTGAAACACATTGTCGACTACATCGAGGAACATGGTGAGTGATGGAGACGCGCACGCACACGCACATACACACACGCATAGATTAGCTTTCAGTAAAAAGCTCTTACAAGCAATCATTAAAACTGTGCTGATATTTGTTCAAACTGTTTAATATATAACTTTTTTTAAGTGTTTAATATTCAGTACCTAAGTATGAGTCGCAGATATATAGAATATCGACATGACTCACGCACACTCCCACGTGTTTGCAGTTACCAAGAATTGAACCAAATGTGTCATTCCAGCGTCGTTATCTTTGTCTTCCTTGTTAGTCTTTAAATATGACTGAATAATCAACAGGGAAGAAAAATGTCGGATTACATGCAGTAATTTGCCAAATACCGCATGACACAACATTTTAATTAGATTTATTGCACGTCTACTCTTCCACTGGCCATTTTTCAATTAACTGCTGCTTTACCATCAAAATGATCGATGTGCCTACACTCTGAATCGAATAACTCATAACTTCAGTGTGTAAAAAATAAAGCATAATTGTTCCACAAAGCTCATCATACTCTAAATCTGCTTTGATTACATTTGATTTCTGTCACCTCTTCTGATTTTTTTTTTTGTTACCACCTGCTACAGTTGTTAAAGTGTATATTGTCCTGTAGTTTTCCTCAGTTTAACTTACTGTTTATAATAACTACAGATTGTGTTTCACTGATGTTTATTCACCATTAAGACGCCGTCGCTCGTCAGTAGGTTCCTTCTTAAAGATATAGAACATATTATTTATTATTTGAATGAAAAGTTTAGATATATAAAAGGGTACAACATTACATAATGTTCTAATTTTAGCTGCCTTAAACTACAAATTACTGTCTCAGCCTTAGATTTATTTATATTGTGTTCTAGCAGTAGCTTCACACAGGAGTTTGGCCTTTTATGTAGTTCTACTTATTTGACCAAACATGCAGAACCAGAAGTGACGTACGGTATTAAAAGGCTTCAGACTGATGTTAGAATAATTTCTAAATCCATACTTCAGTTACATTGGCTGTGAATTTCTCGGTCTCCTGAGCCCGACCCGCTGCTGTTGATCTGCAGCGTTTCCTCTCTCTTCACGATAAAACCCCAAATATGTTGTTGGTGGCGATCCGGTTCATGATAAGATGAACTGTGAAGGCTCCGGCACACACAGCTCCACGGTCGGCTTCCTTTTATTCATTACGGAACAGTTCTGTCAGCCTCAGCTCCGCTTGTGAAAACAGACGAGACGGTGAAGAAAGGAAGCCACCAAAGTGTTGGCCCCGGGCCGTTCCCATATCCCCCCTCCCTCCTCCCCCCTCCCTGGAACATGTCTCTTCCAGCTTCACAAAGCAGGAACTTTCAGTCTTATGTCACTGTCTTATAAAGAGCAGGTTGGCAGTTGAGCCATCGGGATTTTGATCTTTCACCAACAGCATTTAAGTTTTTAAACTAACCGGCCGTTGTAAGAATCTCTCCGAATCCGGCTGGTAGAAGAAGACCATGAATGTTACAAAGCTCATAAAACCCTCAGACAGAAACCCACCCGGACGATCTTCCTCGTGCTAACGACACGTCGTCGGTTCGAACCCTGCAGATATGAATATAGTGAGCCAATTAGATTGTTGAACTTGTTTCCCTAAATCTCATTATCCTCTGTCTGTGCAAAATTACATTAGGTCTGTTATTAGATAAAATTGCATAGCGTGTAAAGATCCCTTGGTGTACTTCGTTGTCTCACGGGAGAAGTAATTAGATCGCAGTAAAAATGTCACTCGCAAAATGAAGGAAACGCAGGAAAGTCAATAAGGAAAGGGAAGTAATTTGAAGATTTAAAGCTTACGAGGGATGTCAGCAGGACTCTGGACACGCTGGACACATCTCCGTATTAAAGACAAATTGAGTGTTGTAATTGGCCCTTGGGCTCTGAAACTTAAACAGCACATTGAGGAAGGATGTCCAACTTATCCGCAGTGATACTTTAAACAGCAGAAAAAGTTTCCTTTCCTTATTTCATCTCTCAGCTTTCTTCTGTGTAGTCAGCACTGTCAGTGACAAAACAAAGACTCTTTCCTGTAAAAATTTGTCAAGTCAGTGCACTTTTATTTGTTATTTTTTTTAAACCGTCGGAACGACGCGCAACCTCAAATCCCCTCAAGTGACGAGTGGAGCAGGTCGGTGCTTTGTGTGACTTCGGGGCCGTCTGACCATATGAGGTTATGTAATAAGTCCTTAATCCTCCAGGGACTCCGGTGGTGCATTAATTAGACCAGCGCTGGCTGTCAGGAAGTTATTCAGCCAGCGAAAAGGTCTTAATCTCTCTTAGTTTGTGGGCGATGCCTGAGGTTTTACTGGAAGCAGGGTGTTGTGAATGTGAAGTAAAAATGTCTTTTTTTTTTTTTTTTTTTTATAGAAGGCAGTGATTAATAAGCAGAAAAGATTTAAAAGACGGGTTCAGACCAAAGCGAGATTTCATTTGTGTGTTGTTTGGAGCTGAGCAATCTTTTAATTAAAGCATTAATCATTAAAGTCAGAGAGAGACTTTGTTATTTGTTAGTTACAGTGATTGTGACCACGGCCGTGTAACTTGGTTTGTCACTGTTGTAACTCTGCTGTTCGGCATGTCGACTATTTCATGGAGGGGAATACGTCCCTCAGGGCTCCTGTTCAGCATCTTTATCTGTCTTGTTAATGGATGAGAAACCAGGGAGCGAACAGGAGGCATCACTGTGCAGTCGTTTCAAAATCCGTTACGACATTTACACTTAAATATCCATCAGCATTGCCTGTTGTATTTAAATTTTCCCTTTTTCAACAGCCATCGTGGCTAATAATTGCTTCCAGTGTGACAGGATTAGCAGCAAGTGACATTACTGTGTGGTAATGTGGGAAAAATCAATTTCGTCGCACTTGAGGCATCGGGTTGCTTTAAAATAAAAACTAAAAACGAGCCCGTCGTATTATGGAAAAGCAGATGTTGAGTAAATAACCGTCGTGTTTATTTGTTCAAGTCCTCCCAGCTGTCGGTGCTGCGGCTACGAACACGAGCAGAAAACAAAAACAAAATAGTTCTGCAGTAGACGCATGTGATACATAACACCAACGCAGCGTCATACAAGATCAACTGACAGCACATTATGTAAAAGAGAAGAAAAAAATGTGATCGTTTTAAAACGGTTATAAAAGCCCTGAGAGATCTTGCCGATGCTATCGGCTGATCCTTTCCATCCCAACCACTCTGTGATGTTGTCGCTCATCAGAACGATAGCAGGCGGTGTCGTCATGCTTCTGCTTTTTCACGCAGATAACGGAGGAGTGCGCGTACACGAGCGCGTTTTGTTTACTTACACACAAACACGGGCACATATCCTTGTGCTTCTGTTCTTGTCTTGGTCTTACATAAGCTCTGTACCAGTGCGGGATCTGGATAATTCTACGCCTGCTTTCGTCGGCCAAATTTATTACAGCAGAGCTGGAGTCGGTTTACCAGAGTGCGGGCGACTTTCATCAACTCCTAATTTTGGAGAAATCTCAAGAGGACACTTATTTATCGACCAGCAATAAAACAGCTGTTTCGATAATAAACCTGGTTGCTAAACGTTACAAGGTGACGAATAGCATCTGTTTACACTCTCAGTTTTAGATTCTCTGGTGCCAGATTTTGTTATTTCGTAGTAAAAAAAAAAAAAAAGACCGGTTCACTCAGTCCAAAAGGTTCTCTGAAGGCCCTGCGTTTGTGGGCGGCATCCTGAAGAGGATGTAGCCTCCGCGTTGGAACACAGCTATTATCTACATTTACAAACACACTGACACATCCAGAACAGGAACACAGAAATGTGTCAGAGACATTAGCCTATAATTTTGTAGTTCTCCTTTTGTCCTGATATAAGAAAGACTGATTTTACACTAGTCTAACACTTAATATAACTGCAGAACAAGCTGGCATGCAAACTGAATTTTTACAAACCTTCGGCTTGTATTAACCGCAAGTCTCAGCTGCAACCGAGTCTTCAATTTACAGGTTTAGGCGTAAAAGCAGGTGGCTTGTTTTGTGCTTTGGCTCAGATATGTAGAATTAGAAAAAAAAATAAAAAATAATGTTTTAATTGATCATAATTTCCATCCTTTTAATTGTAGCATTCAGGAGTAGAAAAAAAAATTATGAGCAACACAGATATGGTAAGAAAACGTCTTTCTGCTTCACTGCCCGTCGGCTCTTACAGTAGGTTTAGATGAGGTTTAAAAAAACGACGACTCCAGCTTGTTAAATGACCCAGAAAATATTCCATGCACAAAACAAACATGGACATAATACAATATACAGCGCAGTCTTAAAGTCAGTAGCTAATATGGTAGTTACGTGCTGCTGTCTGTGTCTTCAGGTCATCTGGACTTGGAGGGACTCTTCCTGGTTAACGGCAACGCAGAGCGGGTGGATTGGCTGCGTCAGCGGTACGACAGCGGCGAGGAGGTGGAGCTGGAGAAGGAGGCCGATCTGGCATCAGCGGTCAGTTTGCTCCGACTCTTCCTGCAGGAGCTTCCCGAGCCCGTCATCCCAACGGCAATACAAGGACACATACTCCAGCTCCACCAAGGTGTGTTCCTCCTCTCGTGCCATTCTGTATGTCATCTTCACTCCCTCACCCCGCCGTCTTTTTTTTTTTTTTCCTTCTCGTCCGCTCCAAAACCAGCAACTAATGCATTTCTTTCTATATTTTTTTTTTCTCTGTTTCAAGGTTATTTCATGTCGTTATTTTTACTTGTTGCAAAAACTGAACCTGTTTGTTACCCTGTTTGTGCTTTCTGCTCCTCCCGAAATATGGAGCTCTATGTGCTGCATAGTCCAAAAGTCTACTTCATATCAAAAGAAAGGCGACCATAACTGTATAAAAAAAAAAAACACACCCCACTATTGTTCACCATTTCTGCATTTTCATCCAAAGTTGATTTAGCTGTTATGACTGTGTCCAAGTAGGCAGATGTTGGTTATCTAAGCTGGGACTGCAATGCACAGTGGTCTGATCACTAAATGAAGTGGAAACTAGCTAAAACAAACGCTTTCATAACGAGAACCTGAACAGGCTGTATTTGTTTGTTCAGTCCATCTGCTGCTGTACGGAGGTTCAGTCTTCATCCTTCCTCTTCATCATGCTGTCTGTCTGTCTGCCTCATCTGTCCGCACTCTTTTCAATTCAAAAATCTTAAGCTTTTGTTAATGACGTGTCCTTGTTACTCCTAGCTGTCATCTTTCTGTGGCTATTTATTCTTTCCTTTTAGACTGTTTTCCAATATGTGGAAATATTTAAATACATAATTCATAGGACTGGCCACAATCAGATGAAACACGGTCACAGTCTCTCACCTCTCATGAATTAAGATGTGGAATTATCAACGTTTTAATGGACAGTGTCTAATCACTCCCACAAATCTGCCATTTCCACATTTGTTCAGTTTCCATTTTTGTTTCGCCTTTTTGCTCTGTCCTCTGTTTCTATCAGCGATAATCTTTTCTAATCCTCTTGTCATGATGATGGGTGTTCCAGTTGCTCTCATGCAGATTACAGCACAAGGGTGGTGGGGGTTTCTGTGGTCTCTCCCATGTCGTGTCATTCAATTCTCGTTCTTTTATATTCTACGGTGGTTTTACTGTACTCGATAAAAGATTACCTTTTTTCCCTCCCTAATGCCACCTCGTGCTTCACCTCATTTCAACTCTCCCAGAGGATTGGACATAATCTTATCTGCGTGAATATTTTTCTGTTGATCCGAATTTTTAGGGTCATCTGTGAAGGGAACTCAAAGGACTTCATAATTCACTCCACTGTATCTATACAGAAATGAAAATGAGCTACGTAGCAGCACTGAGTGCAGCATATGCAGTATTAAGGTTTCCAAACCCACACCCGTTCCTTATAAACAATTATTAGTTTGTAAAAGATGAGTGATGGTACCTTGTTTTCTCCTCTTGAACATTCACAGATTACAGCAATGAAGAGGAGCTGTGTAGAAACTTAAAGTACCTGCTGCAGCAGCTTCCCCAGTTGAACTACGGTCTGCTGCGTTTCCTGTGCCGCTTCCTAGCCAGCGTGGCATCACTTCAGCAGGAGAGCTGGAACATCGGGGCGCTGGCCGCCGTCTTCGGACCAGACATCTTCCAGTAAGATGCCGCCTTTGGCTTATTTATGAATTGTGATTTCATCATTTTACTTTGGAAAACTGATTTAGGCTGTCAGATACCGCGAGTTTGAAGCAACTCTGTGAATGTTTGTCCCCCTAAGTGTTGGTAGATCTGCCAGTCTAGTATCTATGAGAACAGCACTGGGCAGATTTGGCATAAATATCTGAAATATACAAATCTTATCGCTGGCACATAAAAAAAATAAAAAATAAAAAAAAGACGAATAATGACAGATACCAATATTAAAATAAATTATAAACTGTGGTGGGACTAATTCTACATTCATACCATCAAAAGAGCACCAGTCAAACCTAAAAAAAACCCGACATGATGGAAATAGGACATTTCTGTTAGTTTTTTCAAAGATGAATGGAAATGATTCTTACGATTATGCACAATGATTTAGGTCAGTTTAAATAATTGCTATCCGGTGATTATGTAATAATTGTGACTGGCCTACGTATCAAAGCGTTTTATTGGTGCACATCTTCATTGGAAATAAATTTGCCTAAAACGTATCATCAACTCATGAAGCTGTAAAAGTAGTTGTCCTACATGAGGAACTGCTGAAAACACCTGAGTCAATAGACTGAACTGACAGGAAGATGGCCAGATATGTAAAAAACAAAATTAAAAAAAATAAATCTATATATTGTTGCACTTGTAGGAACACACACACACACACACACACACACACACACACACACACACACACACACACACACACACACACACACACACACACACACACACACACACACACACACACACACACACACACACACACACACTGAGAGTGACAGACAGAGGTGTATATATAGGTTTAAAAGAATGTAGTTTATTTAGCTACTGTCAGTATCAACATCTCAGGGGAAGCAGTGTGCAGCCAACTAAACATACTCGTCTCTCCTCTTCCACCTGCAGCCTGTCGACAGAAGGAGAGGACCTTCGGGACCAAGAGTCCGTCAGCAAAGTCCTGGCAGACCTGCTCGACAATCAGGAAGGCCTGTTTGACTCGGAGGACGATGACGTCTCCACCACCAACGACTACAGCTCCATCAACGAACAGGTTCGGCCCATCACCTTTATTTCTAACTGTCTTTCTGTTTCTAGCTTTTATTCTGTAAATCAGTATCCAGTAACATCAACTCAATATGAAGAATTATCACACATTTCCTACGTTCTTTTACAAGGCTTTTGATTTTATTAATGACCTTTCGTGTCAGGATGTGAACGATGAAGAAGGTGTACATTTTGTTGAGGGTGCCATAACAAAATATTTCATCACATTTCACAGAAGAGTGTCCTTTTTTAAAGCTTATATTATTTATTTTTTTATATTTTTGGTCTCTACAGTCAACACGTCTCCTCCCTCCTGCTGTAATAATTTAGTTTCCTATCAGGGATCAATAAAGTGTCTTTTTGATCTATTTTTGTTCAGCCCACCATCGTCCCGCAGGGGTCTTTGACATTTTTCTTTTATCCTCCCCATAATCACAGTCTATAATTCTGCTGAGTGACAATAAATGCCTTTTAACCTGCAATGTGAATTTGTAAAAAAGAAAAAAACTAAACAAAGAGACATACAAAAACAGTAGAATACAAAAGAAAACAATCTACACATTGTTTTAAGGTTGTTTGCATAGAAAACAAACATGAATGCAGGAATGTATTGTCAACATTCCTGACATAATAGAAAAGTCCAATTACAAAAGCCATCAAAATCCTCTTTGTCTTCCTCCTCTTTGTCTTTTTTTTTTTTATCTTCGTCTTTAACGGCACTCAGACAGAAAAATGTGGCATTCAGCTCTGCCAGAGTCAGGGGTGACATTTTTATGGGCTGACACACAGAGACAGCAGACAAATTCTTCTATGGAAAAAAAAAAAAAAAGTAAATGCCATTAAACAGTGTTTAGGAAAAAGACGAGGCCACAATGGGATGTTTAGCAGAGATAGATAACCAATCAAGTCGAACAATGTGGTGTGAAACATTTCAATGAACAAAGTTAATGATGATGACGAGTTTAAAAAAAAAAAAGACGAGGTGACTTTTTCCCTCCTTTTCAAAGAATTTATTTTAGGCCAACAAGCACATTTAAAAAGCCTTGGATTGAGTATTTAATTTGATAAATCAGTGACCGTTATTGTTGGCACTTCCAGGAGTACAGTAGATGTAATAAATGCTCAGTTATTAAAGATGTCACCAGAATTAACCACACTGTTTTGTTTTGACTACAGTGATAGTTGTTTTTATAGATGTACAAGACTGCAGACGACATGAGGACACACATTCACAGGGTTTAAATTACTACCTGCCCTACATAAAAAACCCAAATCTCTCCCTGTAATAACAATTGAATTGATTCCAGCCAGAGTTATTAACTAGCTATAGTAGATCAGGCACAATTTGTGCCTGAAGGTATTTTTGTACTGTACACAGTATTAGAGCAGAAAGTCATTCGGAAGAATCTAGAAGAACCACACCTAAACCAGCCGGCACACTCACACATACTGTACACACAGCGTTAAATGAATGCTGGTCTGTTAACATAGTTTTCTTTTTCACTCTCATGAAAATCTGATTGGGATGCCAAACATTTTTTCTCAACTCTTTAACTCAACTAAACCATACATTCAATTTGCAGTCTTACACGTGACAAAAGAAAAGGCATGACTAACATTTAACTTTACATCGGCCTGATTACATCGTATTATCTTATGATAACACGCATACAATAACACGGAGACAACCCCTGATCGGTATCTGATACGCTGTGCTAATTTAATTCCTGTCACATTTAAGAGTGCATTGTCCACTGTAAAGGGAGGCTGTAAAGATAATGTTGAAATGTTAAAGTGAAAGGACACACGGTCTCTGTTAAAGTCTGGCCAGAAGTGAAAAGAAAAACGTGGATATCTATCCACAGTAGGTTACCTATTCAGACACACTTTGTTAGTTGTTTTTTCCTTATCGTTTACTCCTCCTTTCACACGTTTTCTTTTTTTCTTTTAGTGTGCTCTTAACTGCACCACTGCAGGAAACTTTGCTCCAGTTCTGCTTTCCTTGTAATCTTGAGTCCTCGGCGTCATTATCTGCCACATCCTTACTTTATTCAAGAAAAGAAATCTAAGCTGTTTCACAGCCTTGGCTTGTAAAAGAAAGCTAATTGGTTTCAAATTGAGCTCGGAACAACAATAAGCGAAAGTAGAAATTCCTCCAATGCAACTCATTGAATTTAATTTCTATCTTATCATTTTCAGTTTCTTTATCTTTCTTTGGTTTTTACCGTCTGTCTGCCATTGTCCTCAGTCTTATTGTCTGGTGTGTCAGATGAATGAGAAAATAACATCACCAAGAGAGTGGATGGGAGAAAGAGCAGAGGAAGACGAAGGAGCAGACAGAGACAGTGAAACAAATATGTATAGACGCATCATCTGTGCCCTGATCCATGAGTCTTATGTAAGAGAGAGGGCAAAAAAGTGGGTGGTTTGGAGAAGGGGGAGGGTGGGTGGCAGCAGCAGCAGCCAGGATGTTGGGGAGAAATGGTGAGAGTGGCGAGAGAAAGGCGGAAGAAAGGAACGAAGGGAGGTAGAGGTGGTGAGGCAGGGGTGGTGAGGTGGATAAGAAAAGAAGCCGGTGGTGATGTAACCGTGCAGCCTCACACCTCCAGACCCTGCACGACATCGGGGAAGGCTCCGCGCGAACAAACCCTCAGGAAGGGGATTATCTCCCACTCACACACCTGCTTTCACACTGGAGACACATGCAGACTTTGAGTAGAGCCTGGTTACAGACTAAAAGAAAATAAGTTAAAAATGCATCACCGGGGTGAGTAAGAGCTGATGAAACAAACAGAACTTCAAGAAATGGAGAGACACTGTAAAAGATGGAAGTGTAGTTTAAAAGAGATGAAAATGGAGAGAGTAAAAGAGAAGAAGAGGACATGGCATGTCTGGGCTTCACTTTGAAACATAATGAGGCT
The DNA here is from genome assembly GCF_029030835.1 of Brachyistius frenatus. NCBI lineage: Eukaryota > Metazoa > Chordata > Actinopteri > Embiotocidae > Brachyistius > Brachyistius frenatus. The sequence continues at coordinate 2,590,799 of NW_027210637.1, forward strand.
GGCATGGCTCTGACAAAGAGAACAACTAAGCTGGATTTTGGCTTGTTTATTGGTAAAATGGGAGTGAGTGGAATTATTGTTTGGAGAGAGGAAGGCTGTGCCTCGGCATGTCGCCGCTACGATGATACCAGCGGGGTGTGTTTGTTTTGTTTCACAGTTTGAAGAAGCTTTGTCGTGGCAGGGTTTCTGTGCGGAGCATGGAAAAATAACTAAACTCGTTGATTTATTTGTTTTGGATAATAATATGAAATTTCTGTACATTCAGCACTGAGATTGCCCGTGACATTTTTGGCACGAAAAGTGAACTGTTGGGAGTCAAATTTAATGCCGCTGGATGGATTTTCTGTGGACGCACACCACAGAAAACATAGTGTAGTCCTAATCAACCACAAAGCATCCTGTAGCATTAGAAATGTCCGATTTTTACTCTTAGAAAGGGAGCAACAATGCGGGACCAGTGTAGTGCACATGAAAATCATGCACACTGTCCCATCTTAATAAGCCTGTATCCGTGTTGGTTTTGCTGCAGGGAAAAACATGTGTAGGCTTGATTTTAATTTGGCCACTGAATCTCAGACTTGTGCTTCTTGAGCTCTTTTCTTGCTTTGTTACATAAATGTCGGTGACAGTTTTATATCTTATGTCTGAATGAGACCCCAAAATCACTTTTACGCATCCCCAGCGACCACAATAGGCATTCATTGATGCTGCAACGATAATATAAATAATTTAATTTGTGAGAAGACTGAGAACATTATTCAGAAATTATTTCATTTACTTTTTAACTGACTGCTGTTCTGCAGTAGTGAAATTATTCCCGTACATGCACCAGCTGTGAAATATCGAATAAAAATACATCATTTCAGTAGATGTCCTGTCATGTATGAAATTGAAGAAGGAACGCTTAAAACTTTTGGACATAGAAAAAGTTCATTTGCAAATATTTATAAAATTGAGTTCTCGTTTTGTCGTCGCTGATTGTAGATTGATGAAGAAAAAAAATGACAATGATTTTAGCATACAGCTGCAACATAAAGCATGGGGAAAAGTGAAGGGGTCTTAATGCACTGTAATTAATTCCTCTCTCAATGAAAGCATGTCTGCAATTACAACAAGATAAGTTCAGTGATTTTACAAATACCTGACAATGTCACAATGTTCTGCAGCCTATATAGGTTGAATCATGCACAGTTGCATGATCCTGTGAACCCGAGTGATAAGATGTTGAGCAATAACCTATTTAAGTTGGAACGTGGAGTTATTTAAGGATGATGGCCTAGTTGGACAGCGGAGCAGACGTATAGTATCCCCCGTAAGGGGACATATAGATAGTACGAACACACAAACATCATCATCAACTGTGCAGAAATACGCAGCAGCACTGCTGATTCTGTACTTTGACTGCTTTTGTCAGTGAGAATATGAACGTGTGTAAATGAGCTGCTAACACGAGGGTGAGTTCTCGATCACACAGCCCACTCGCTGCAGCGACGTCGGGGCCAGAGGGCTCATCTCCCGTGGTACCGCTCGAAGTAAACAGTGCAGACGTTCAAAGAAGAGAAAGAATGAGCAAGAAATCACCAAGAGGAGAGGAAGTTCGGACCTTCACACACAGAACTTTTTTTTTTTTTTTTTTTCCAGCGCTCAAATTATACCACTTGAATGCAATTTCTTTTTTTCTTTTCTTTTTCCCTCAATTTCAGGCCTCACTGTTTCTGAAGTACCATCTGATTTGAAATATGATCGTGACCATCAGACCCAGATATGAGACAAGTGAATACTGTGAGACCAGCAGATAATTCTCTCCCATTGATGAGCATTACAGTTTTATTCACTATTCATTAATGATTCAAGTCATAATCAATTTGTTATTAGCTGTTTCGCCTTTATCGGTCTAATATGATATATTCAGTGGTGGAAGTGGGCAGATATTGATTATGCTATTGAGACTTTAATGATCAGGTTGATGGACTGAATGGTTGACAACCATGACTTATTATCAACTCAATACAATAATTAGAGGACGTTTGGGAGGCAAAAACTACAATAGGTTGGCTTGTCCTAATCGCCTTGCACACGTTTGTGGTCCAGTTTGTCAGTGAACAAATAAACATATTGATCACAGTCATTAGATTTCTCCCCCGGAACTGAACAAAGGTAGGACTGAGACCTTATGTTTCTAATGTAAACAACAAAGGAAGTTTCAAAATTAAAACCCTGCACTTATCGTAACAATTCAATACAAATAAGTCAAAACATGGCAGCACTTAAAAGATAAAGGGAAATAAATCAATAAAATTGAAAGATTATATCACATTAGGGGCAGAAATCAACAAAAGAACAATAATAGATTTACCTTATTTACTCCAGAGCAAAATCCACTTGACAGTTCAGTTCCCTCTCGACAATCAGATCCATCCTCACTACTGAAAATGTGTCAAATAAGAAATAACTGTTTGTCCTCTTGATATTTTTTGTGTCAAACAGGAACAGTTGCTAAAAAAAAACCAGTCATGTGAATATTTGTATTCATTGGTACAATTTATTGACTGAATTGCTGTGAACCAGTCTAACATCAGATTGAAGTACAGATACAAAAAAAAAACCTTGAAAACCTCAGATGTAGGCCACAGTTGGAGACTTGTAATGTCAGTCGCGGTCAGTTGTCATTGTTCTGTGTTCTTGGCCTGCAAACAGTTCAACAGCCGAGCCAATGATGTCAGAGCTCCTCGTTGTTTTCTTCTTTTTCCGTCCTGAAACTTCGGACCGGCGCGCCAAACAAGGGCCAAGGTTTTAACCTTTTGTTCCTGGGTGTTTTGTGCCTTGCCACCCACCCACCCAGACACACACACACACACACACACACACACACACACACACACACACACACACACACACACACACACACACACACACACACACACACACACACACACACACACACACACACACACACACACACACACACACCATACAGAGATGGACTTGTTTATCAAACATTCACACCAACACTGATACTCGTTATCTACTCAAAAAAGCCCACATAATACAAAAAGACACCTTCTTTTTCTAAACTGTGAATTGTGAGTTAAACGTAAAATTTTCCACGGTCTTAGATAAGGAGATCAAATTTCCAGCCTGTGAATGACCATGCAAGGTCATCCCACCAGGGGATTTAACTACTCTTATCCTATAATATTGTTACGTCACCTCAAAGGCTTTCCGATAACTTGCGCTGCACAACCTTGATCATATTATTAACTCTGTATGCCATTTGAATGAGCGCCTATAGCCCAGGGTTTAATTATACAACCAACCTTCATTGTTCATTATGTCAACTCGTGCACATTGGTGAGTAAAAACAGGATGACTTTTGTCTTTGAAGTGATATCAAGGCAAATTTTTACGTATCTCCGACCACCAGTCTTAATATAATCTGCACTTGGTGAATGCTGTATGAATCCAAGGTTTATGTTAATGGGATTCTTCATCAATTTTACAGATGAATCGCTTTGTATGAATTTTACATGACGATGGTGTAAATCGTCCTCTTTTTTTTCTGGCCATGTAATCTGAAACTATTTTACAGTGAGTGACTCCTGTTCTGGATGACGACAGCGGGAAGATGTTTGTCAAATGGCTCTTTGTAGGATATTTGTTCCAGTGTTCAGTTTGATTTAATGGAGAGATGTTCGGCCCTTCGTCTCATTGGGATTGTTGTGCGTTTGCCTGTTTCAGTGGAGAGCATTCAAGTAAACTCAAAAAGAAGGATTACGTTGTATTTATTCATTTACTTTTTCAAAATTGAACCAGGGATTTTGCAGCTACCTAAAAACCTCCGGGCCGTGATGAGCTTTGGTTATAATTCAGCTCTAACCCTGATTTTTACACCCTTGGCTTCCAACCTCGATGTGATGTCACGAATCTTGCTCTTACATGCACGTCTTGAACTCAGATCTGTGGGAGTACAGAGGAGCTTGAGCAAACTAATGCGCAAACAGCCTTCTGCTGTCAAACTCTGCATATGCAGTACATCAATCCGCAGTCAAGGTCAAACGAGTCGATATGTCTGAATTATTATAAATAACAGCCAGTCAGCATTGAAATTTTGGATACCTGAAACTGGGGTTTTTAATTGGTGAAAAATAAGGTACGATATCTGTCAATGCCTCGGTGCTGGCGTAGTTTATTAGTTGATTTATTCTCAAAAGGGATAATGAATGAATCTCACATTTTTCCACATGATAAGGGGCCCTTTTTAACTGTGATTTCAGCGACCAACACAAAACACTAGGCCACGTGAGGAAGTATAATTAGGCTGTCTTAGTGGAATAAAAGTGTAGGAGTCTCTGCGCATCAGCCAGCTAAAAGCTCAAATTGATGCGTCAACAGACAACTGAGGCTCCATCTGGAGCTCTATGGTTTCTTCATCAGAGAGGATGAGGACGTGCTTTATGTTGAAATGTTTGTAGCTGCATCTCATTTAATGCTCTTAATATCACCGTGTGCACCACATCTCATCTTCTCAGATCTTGTAGTGAGGCAGCACCTGAGTGCACTTGTTTTTGCTCGAAGCAAAGAGGCTGCGTGAGGGTGAATAAGAGGTCGCGGTTTTTCTGCTTCCCATATTATTTAAACATATCGGTAAGATTTTATGCACACCAGTATAAAGAGGATTTTCACTCCTAAATTGGACTAGGATAAGCTCTTTGATGTTCTCGTCATTAGGAAAATATATAAATGGGTCTGAAGCCCTCTAAAAGTAGGATTTCTCTACCCAGCGCGCGCGCGCACACACACACACACACACACACACACACACACACACACACACACACACACACACACACACACACACACACACACACACACACACACACACATGAGGGTCTTGTGAGTCATCCTCCGAGATCTGCACATGTGACGATGCAAGAATTCCCCGGCAGCCAATCAGAGCTTTTTGAACAGAGGTGTTTCCATGGCGACGACACAGTGACAGCAGCAGATGGGGTTGCTGCTAAGAAGAGTGAAGGAGAGAGGCAAGTGAAAGGGAGGAGAGGATAAACACAGTGCTATATATATATGTATAAAAAAATAGTCTTAAGATAACAAATATGGTTCGAACTTTTAACCCAAAATGTAAAACCCATGTGACCTCCTTGCTGACCCCTCCCCCTTAAATTTTTTTTTTTTAAAAAGCAGTCAACCTCGGGGGAAACACTGAAGCCAGGTGATTTTTATCTACCTGGGTGGGCCCGGCCAAGTGCAGCCTATGTACGGAAAGCACTGCGAGGATTCCTGTTTCTGTCTGGTTCCCTTGCTCTCAGCTCCCAGCATGATGATCAGTTATTTTTCTGTCAACACATTTTCTTCTCCCTCCCACCTCTCTTATTACAAAGATCTACCTCCTTTCCCGTCTTCCCTTCCCCCTCGTTTACTGGCAGGTTCATTATCACTCCGTCCTACATCGCCTTTGGTTCTCGCAACCTTTCCTCGTCGTATTATATCCCTTATTTAATCACCTTGACCTGTGCCTCTTAAGTAAGAGCTACTGGAAAGAAAAAAAATACACAGCAATGTTAGTTTTTGTAGTAAATATTATGGGTAAGTGGCATAGATACATGTGGGTAGATACTAGATACTTACAGATCTAGTAATATCCTGTTTTTTTTCCCATCATCTTTACTCTTCATAACGTAGGTACTAATGATGCAAAAATCTCTGCGAGACACTGGTTAGTTTGTTTTTCCTTGTTCTCTTTCTCTGCTCTTTGAGTGCCTGCGATGTGAGTGATCGTTATTGTAGTATGACGTATTGAAATTGGACTAAATACTGCATCAGTCATGAAAAAGTAAAAGGCAGCATCTTGTTTTCATTTCATTTCCAGCAGCAAAACGGTTTAGATAGTGCACAACGGCTGGCCTCCTTTGACTTATTACGCAATTTCTAAAATGACTATCACGCATGGGTACATTGCTAAGTCGACATGAAAATGATATATCCCCGATGCCTACTTCAAGTGGGGAGGGCATCCCCTCCTCTTCTCCCTCCCTCCTCGCTTTCTTTTCCACTCTTCAGGCTCACCCGTCTCCCGCCTCCCTTCAGAGAAATGTTGTTTTTAATTCTACACTTCCATCTCCCTGCTTAACACTGTATCTGTGATGTTCTCCGTGCGTTACTCATTAGCTTCATCTATATTTAGATGTCTTAAGGAACACGCTGTACTATCTTGGTGCTATCTTGCAGGCACATGCTGTTAAACGCAGCGTATCCACACCTGTATTTGAATGTCTCTGTCCAGAGATACTTTCATTTATTCCTGTTACTCTCCAGGACAGTTTATCCAGAGACGAGAAAAGTCAAAATTATATCAAATACAGAGGGAATGGGACTTTTTTTTTTTGTATGTATCCTCGATAACATGTAGAAATCCTTTCAAATTGTGTTGGACGTAAGCAACTGTTTTCAGAGGGTAAACTGTACTCTTCGCTGAGGTCATTTCCAAATTGGTAATGAAAGTCTCTACTTTGACCTTTTAGTCACTTACTTTTGTTAGTTCATATAACAGTAGAGCTGGAGCTGAAACTGTGATCCCCTTCACTGGACTCCCTCATGAGGCTGTCAATATTTTCACTAAAAATAAGATAAAGTAATTGTTTCCCGTTGTTTTCTTGAATTTACGTTGCAAAATATCAGCATGAATCACATTACATTAGTAGACTGCTTTAAACTGTATAAGACAAATATCCATGTGGGTTTCTTGGCTGCACATTTCGCCCTGTAAATAAAGCCTTCACATGTTTGTTTGTTTTTTCTGCCTCAATAAATGACTTTTTCTTCTTTTTTATTTTTTAACCTTTTGTGTCCTTTTTATATTTCTGTCTTCAGATCACCGAGCTGTTGGATGATGAGAAGTGTGAGGCCGAATGTGAAGAGTTGCCTCAGGACGGGGAGGAAGGACCATCAGCCTCCGACTCACCACAACACGCGTGCACTGACGACGGCCCCGCAGCCAGGTGACACATCGCACCTGCATCTTTATCACTAGATAAGATCACTGATCAAAACATCCTCTGGTGTCATCTCCCAATCATATGGGAGGCCTTCTGGCCAATCCAGTCACTTTATCAACTGCTCGAGCTTTTGTTTGGTGTGTAATGGACTTAGAGAGTTAATATAACATCTCATCACTGTCTTGTGGCATTCATACGTCTCTAGACTCGTCAAGACATGTCCTACAATTACAGCTCGTTTTCTTAGTAAACATTTCTCACACTCATTGAGTAGTTTAATCCTGTGGTCCTCTTGGCTATGGCTAGTATCCTTTCCGTTATGTAGCCTACTAAAGATAGATAAGCGAAATAACCTGATTATTATTCATTTCAGGCATTAAATTGGTGTTTCTTTGCACAGAAGAGCTCAGTGTAGTAGTTAGGGTTACACTGCTTTCTTATAGTAATGCTTCTTTTATTGGGCACGCTAGAAAGAATATAAAATGTATTAAACTTCATTAAGTTTGCCTGATAAAATATTTTGAGTCTTTAGTTGCGGTATTAATGCATATTTTGCATTTTCCGTGTTTTTGTTTTGTCGAGTCTAAATTCGGTGATCTCCAAAAGAAGTGGTGACAACACAGTCGACAGTCTGGCAACACATCAGCAGTTCAGTCGTGACAGTTTTAGACATTTATGAGTCGGTTGATTTACATGTTCAAGTTTGAATTAAATATAATCTCCATGTTTTTATAATCAGCTCTTGATCTAAAAAAAACATTCTCCACTCTTCAAATTAGTCATCAGATCAGTCCCAGGGCCAAACTAATGAGTCTATAAAATCTTTATGAATAGAATTCAACTGTCCTGGTTAATGAGGTTTTCAGCTACTCATGCTGAAGGGCTTTGTGTTCTCACGTCGTTCTTTTCTACCTGGTAGCCAACCAAATGACACACACACACACACACACACACACACACACACACACACACACACACACACACACACACACACATACATACATACATACATACATACACAGGATAAACCATCCCTTCAAATATTAAGCCCGGGCTGAAGGAGCAGAGTTCAAGCTGCCCGCTGGAACGCTGAGCTCTTCTCAGGTTCTGCTGATCTACTGATCCCCTTTAAGTTCATTATTGAGCTCTATACCTGGACTACTCTATGTAGACACATACACATTTTACACCATGTACTCTTCATCACTGAAGTGAACAGTGCACATTGTAAAATTATAATGCTGATAATAGATGTGCGGAGAGACACAAATGTTTGCTTTGAGTTGTATTTAAAGTAGAAACGTTAACTATGGAAAAAAGGTTGGCAGCAAAATCATTAAGGGACATTGTCCAGAATTTCTTTTGATGTGGCTTTTGAGATTTTGAATCCCACTTCCTTTGCAGACTTCATAGTCCTGGTTGAGGAACTCGAGGGGGGGATGGGGGGGGTCAGGAAGCCGGTCATGTAGTGCGTGGTTGTCCCAGAACACATTTGTGAGCTCCCATTCTCTTCCGAGGTCCATACATTTCCTGCTGTTTGGATGGTGTTACATTTTAGTTTTTCTTTTGCTTTCTATAAAGGATCTAGGGTCATGTGTGCCGCTGTGCCCTGGTAACGGAAATGTTGTCTGGTGTTTAACCCTCTGTGGAGGCTGTTGGTTGAATGAAAACACTTATGGCAGCTTGAAGTTGTCATTTTGGAGAGAAAAAGCAGAAAGAAACTGTTGTCTCCCTGTTTATGTTTGGCCATGCTTTGGGAGTTTGTTGTTCGCGTCCCTGTTGGGTGAGTTTTGGTCCTACAACAGCCAATGCCTTGAATCAGATTAGTTAGAAAATTATAACTGTGCCATTTATGGTGCAAATGTCGCAGATAAAAACAATAAATTTTTATAGGAAAATAAAAAATATAACTCAGTTTTACAACGAATTAATCATTTAGATGAGCACACATAGCTGTCTTCAGATTCCACAGTGGTTTATGCCCCATTTTACAGCCATGCTGCTGCTTTATGGTGGCACTTTAGTCCTTTTTTCCTTATATGAGGCAGTTATATGCATCCATTTTATTTTAATTGCTCTCTAAAGTCAGTGTCATATTGGTCTGCTGTCCTCTTGACTTTTGCCACTTTGGTTTCTATATTTTGAATCCATAAAAGTTACATTCATCTCATCATGCACAAACTAATTTGATAACTGTCTCCATGTGGAGATCTCAATTCATTCTCGATCCTGTCTCATATAGTTGTGTAAACCAGGAGTGTTGTATTCATTCATTCAGTTCTTAAGTAGCTTGCTACTTGTTAAAATAAAGGCAACGTTGTAAAGCAGTGCAGGACCATATATCAGCTGGCTGTGTGTGCAGGCGTGCGTGTGTCAGGATGAGGCTGCTAGTCATACCCTACTGACCTTTAAAATGATTACAGACTGTAATCCATAATCCACACACACCCTTGCAGATTCTTACACTATACACACACCCAATGCTCACATGACCAACACTATATATTGAGCCCGTATCTCTGCCGCTCACGATAACACCTGCACTGAGACGAAGGTGTGCTGTTGTCCCAGTTCAGACCACCGTTCCTGGGTTCAAAAGTCTGCGTCGTGACAGATGAGGTCGTGGATAACAGCGGGATTCAGGCAATCATGTACGTGTCTGCATCTTTAAATCGTTTTAGTTAATACTTTGTGTCGCAACACTAAGGGACTCCTCAGTGTGTTTGTATTTGTGTGTTTTACTGGAGGAAGACTTCAGGTGGCAGATGTCGTACAGTGTTGCACTCTTTGCTGATGAAGGTGTGTGTGTGTGTGTGGGGGGGGGTTGCATGCTGCAAATTATTTGAATTAAATGACCTTGGCCAGACTGCCTCTATCTTTAAGTCTAATGTGATTGTTTTAGCTGGCATTAATTCTCCACGGCGAGCCTGCAGCCGGTATCCCTGTGACCCTTTTGAACCTTTTGTCTGGTCTGAGGGATTATTGCTGTATTTGTAGACCCTGCAGTCGACATCCTGCACCACAAAGCCTTTTAAATAATGTACAGCTTTACAGAACATGTCTGTGTGAATCATTAAAAATATTGAGCACCGACTTCTTTTATGTGGAATCTGGCTCATTTTAAGTCCAGGTCCACACGTAACAAGAGAAAAGGGTGTGAAGCTCCAGGCTTTCAGTCCAAGCTACAAAGATCAGTTTTTCAGCATGTTTCAAGAAAATTGGTTCGATATACAAAGAAGAAAGTCATATATTTATTTTTCCTTCTGACCTGGAATCTGGATTTTAGCATAAATACACTTAAATAAAATGTTTTCATTATGACCAGCAATTCATTTATGTAATGAGGCATTTTCTTGTCACATTTAGCTTTTGTTCCATTATTGATTAATCTGTTGATACAATGTCAGAAAATGGTGAAAAATTCCCATAATTTCTTAAATCCCACCTTAATACTCAAATAATTTCTTTGTCAGACCAACAGCCTCAAGTCAAGTCAGCTTTATCTATATAGCACATTTAAATACAACAACATTGAAAAAGGTGCCGCGCAAATTTGAACAGAATAAAAAAAAACGATCAGGTAAACTTGCCATTAATGACAAAATCTGCAAGAAAACTAAATTAAAGAAATTTAAAAAAAATGTAACCTGTAAATATTTACATTTCAGAAGCAGGAACCAAACATTTATTTGTAATTCTTTATTGAAAAAGACTTCAACTGTTAACATCATTATCAGAATTGTTCCACATTAATTTTATGCTGATGAACTGATTATCTGACTAACTGTCAAAGCTCTGTCTCAGCTCTGGTCGTGTAGCTGAAGATGATTTCTTATGTCGTGTGAGGAAAATGTTGCGTTCCTCCATTTTTATGATACATTTCCAGATCCCACTGTTTCAGGAATTTGAAGAGTGCGATTGCCAGTTAAAATACACTAAGCGCTTTTCATCGATAATCTGTTGGGTTTGTTTCTCTGCTTGAATATTTTGAGTCGAGCTTGCTGTTTTATGTTTATCTCACGTATTGTTTGACATGAAAGTGGTTGTCAAGGCGCTGAAATGGAGAGAAAGTACCTGTCGAGTGATTCAACATTAACTGTGGCTGACTTGTTTGTCTCTCACTTGACAGACAGGGAAGTCTGTCCTCTGTGGCTGTTGCAGGGCTCCTTTAATAGACCCTGACAGATGCTGTCACGCACACACACACACACACACACACACACACACACACACACACACACACACACACACACACACACACACACACACACACACACACACACACACACACACACACACACACCCCTTACAGTCTGACAGCCTCCGCTCATTTCACATCTATATATAATCCCTGGTATTTCTCCTCTGATCTCTCTTCTTACCCCATCCCCACCTTCCTCCCTCCGTGCCCTCGCTAACACTCTCTGTGGAAAGTATTTTTCGTGAGGCCACTGAAATACCCTGGCAGACCCGAGGAAGGGGGCTCTCGGGGAGCACTTTTGGCCCCGGCGAGGAGGAGACGGCCAGGAGGGGAGGGGTGGATTAATGGAGGGAACAGAGAATCAGAGGGCAGAGAGGTGCCGTGAGGGAGCCAGGAGAGGGCTGGAGGACTGGAAAGTGTCCGTACTTGTGAACGATTTATTGATTTGCAGTGTGAGTGAAAGTGCAATAGCAGACCTCAGGAGAGAAAAGGTCAACCCAGACAATAGAATTAAACACATCAGAGAAACACTTGTTCCCTGAAGAAGAGCCTCCATTCCTTTTCGTAATGCTGTGGATGACCTTGGGTCTTCTATTTCTTTAATGACCTCTCTGTTTACTTACTCTCTTCGACTTATTTGAATGTGGCTGTGGAAATTATTTACATCCCAGTGCGAGCATCAGTTTGCGCGTGCAAACCCACAAACCAACGCACACAAATGCACTCGTGTCTTCGATGTCGCATACTGAGCTTTGTTTCATGGGGAGCACCTCATGATTCATGCACACTCCGGCATACAAACCCAGTAACTTTGAGAAGGCGCTGTAGGTAGTGCAACAGAAGAAAAAAAATTACGTCAGGCCAAAGTTGTGAAGTTAAAGGGGCCTTTGGACTGTAGACAAGACGGATAGAGCAACAAGCTGAACGGCGTAGATCGGACAAGTTAGGACAGGAAATGCATTATTCTCCTGTGAAATAGTTATGAAATATTTAAGAGGATACTTGGTTTTTTTTTATGACTAAAACACATTAAGCTGTTTAAACTTTGTCTGTAGGCTGCAGCACAAAGTAGGAAATAACAAAAACAATCAATGGACAAAAAGGGAAACCATTTAACAATGTTTTTTGCGCTAGAAGCACAAAAATCAAGGAAACGTGACCGAATCAGGATTTAAGAAAAAAAAACACGCTTCCCTTCGGAGACACTCCCGGTGGAGTATGAAGCGGTGCAGAGGACCGAACAGAATAGTTGAATCAGTTTCAGGTTTGATCGCGCTTGTTGATGATAATTTGCAAGGTGAGCTGAAAGAAACCTTACATTCACTATAAGGAAGGAAAATGACTCAAACCATTTTGATTGTTGAGGTGTCTGCTTCTCTAAAAAGGATGATTGCAAATGTGTTCGTGTCCAAATTGATCACTTAATTTGTGAAGGTATTTGCTCGGCTTTCTACCTGCCACCTGCTGCAAATTGCTGATGTGCTGTAAACCTGCACTGCACACGTGAACACGGTTCATGTTGCAGATTATACAGTATGTGTCTACACGTGTGATGGCAAAAAAGATTTGTCTCTTCCTCTCGTTTGCATTGTGGCTCCGGAAAGTCTCTTTGTCAAGTAGGCTCTGAAAAGTCTCTTGTTTTCTGTCTTATTTTCAAGTGATTCCTTTTTATTTTACTTTCTGTATCTAATTGACAACTCCCCTGTCCTATGGTTATATTACCATATGAAAACAGATACAAAGGGAATGGGAGTGACTGTCAACTGTTTGTCAACTGTTTATAACAGTATCACACTACGGAGGAGATCTGGAAGCATTGCTGGACACCTCTCTTTGAGAATGGCATGTATTTGCTCCTCCTTGCAAGAATAAATGTCCGATATGTTTGATTTTGAACCAAGCATCTGAGTAATTTTTCCAACAACGTGGAACCGATTCTCTTGTGGGTTTTTCTTCGGTGTTATGACTTCAGCAGAACTAGTGTCCCACCCTGTTTACATTAATGACAAGCGCATTTTTAATGTAATCTGCCTGCATGACCTATGTGTATATATACAGTATATAGGTCAGAACAGGAGTGTCAGCTGTGTGATTGTGGTGTTTTGACCTAGTTAACGGGTGCGTCGCACTTGGTTTGTATTTTTCTGTGGTTGACACCAAATGAAATACGATTGGACAAGTTTTTTTTATTTTATTTTTTTATTCTGTTCTGCCCAAAATATTTTGCATGCTGCATTTGGTAATATTGGGGAAACATATAGTTTATTAGATTACAATAATTGGCCCGGTTTTACTGTTTTAAGTTAGATTTTGCTCTAAAATTTATAGTGCAAATAATTGTATGTACTCAGTAGTACATCAAAATTCAAAGGTAAGATATAGATAAATCCCTCTTTTGTTCGACGTCCTTTACTAACTCTTGGTAAAAGCTTGTATCATCTTCACAATGATGTTGATTCTGTCTTTGATTTGAACAAAGCTTATCTGTAGTCTATATAAGGAACCAACTTAATTTAATTAAGTGTTTTGTCGTGATTATCAGGGTATTTTTTTTGTTCATAAATAGCAATCGCATACTGTATAGATAAGAGATAGATTAAAATGTATAGTAACATATATGAAATATTTTTTTGAAACGAAACCACAGGTTTTTTTTAAAAAAAGCTCAAAGCTCATAAAAAGTATAAAGTATCATGGAATTTTTTGTATTCTTTTGTGAAACAAGCTGATTGAAGAATCTCATTTTGGAGTGTCCCTGAAGGCACCATTTTAAAAGAGTCCTGTTCACTTTATAGCTCATACAGTATAATAACATGATATAGTCATGTATACTGTAAAGATATCAAGTTGTTTACTTTGGTGAATAAAAAAACAAAACTCAAGACAGATAAAACATGAATGTTTATTTTAAAACTCAGATTCATGCTCATTCCTATTTATTCACAATTGATCTAAAAACTGGTCAATAGTATTTGACCATTTCTTCCCTTCCACTTCATCTTGTCCTGCCCTCACCCTTCACTTCCTCGATTGCATCGAGGAACAACGTGTAACACGATATACTAACTGACCTAGATAGCACCGCTCGTCGGCATGCTGCTATCAGCGCTCACCCACAACTGTTCTTTCTGGCTTTCGCTCACGCTCCCAAATCCCCAACAGAAACTATATTTATTATTGATTGCTGAGGCCGAAGCCTCTTTATGTCGACACGTTCCACCATTGTTGCTTTGTCTTCGTCACAGAAGATAGAGTTCGAGTTCGTTTTCGAGCGAGGTAAAACCGACAATAACACCGGTCAGGCTGAACGCCAAAGAGGTGTTAATAATTAGTGTCCTCTCTCTTTTGGAGGAATTTCTGGAATGTCGTAAGTGTTTCCCAGGAAACAGGAAACAAAACAGTATTTAAAATCAGATGCTCTAAGGAAGTCACAACAGCCACATTTTCTTTTCACGTACCTTTAAATCTCACAAAGCGCCAGATCCGGTGTTTGGTTATTTTCCTTTTGTTTAATATTTACATTTCATTTCTAATGTGCTTTTCAAATATTCAAATATTTTTTTCAGCATGGTCTGTGATTCTTGTCTTGATGATCTTGAGACCCCTGCTTTAGTGTCTGTGTTTGATTTTATTGCTTCTCGTTGTGAGTGGATCGCAGACATCACTTTATGATTTAGTTTTTAAGCTTCTTTTTTTTAATCCTCACCTAGTTTAATCAGGGTTATTTATTGTCCATCGATTGCCAGTGTAAACACAACAATAACTTTAAAAAGGCACATTAAAGAGTCATGATACCCTGAGAGGGATCTTTATTCCTTTTCTGTCCTGCCTTCTTCCCCCTCGCTCTGTTGTTTGTCTTAATATTTAGCCTTCATACCTGCTCTCCTGTTGTCTCTGTCTCTCTGCATCACTGTCGCTGCTTCTCTCCCTCAGTGGTCTGTAAATCACTAAATGTATTAATGCTTTTGATACGCTGTCATTGCAGAGGGCTCATACAGGGTGATGTAAAAGACACAGGTGTGTGTGTGTGTGTGTGTGTGTGTGTGTGTGTGTGTGTGTGTGTGTGTGTGTGTGTGTGTGTGTGTGTGTGTGTGTGTGTGTGTGTGTGTGTGTGTGCGTGCGTGCGTGCGTGCGTGCGTGCGTGCGTGCGTATGTGCACGGCATTTCACAGCCCACTGGGCTGGCTGTAATAACTGCTGAGTTTATAATCCTCACCAAGTGGACCAAAAAAAATTGAACCCCCTCCCACTTTCTGCCTCAAGATTGGCCCACACAACTCATTCCCTCTTTACAATTGGCTCCTAACTTCGGCCCCTCCCATCCCATTGGTCCTCCTGGGGTTGTTGCCTGGTTACATCAGAAGCTCGTATATTTGAGCAGAGCTCTGGATGTTTACTGCAGCACTTTTACAGAAGGAGTGCAGAGTGAGGCAACCTCACTCGCATACACACACACACACACACACGCACGCACACACACACACACACACACACACACACACTCGTTCACGCATTCAAGAATACAAACACACACACACACACACCGGTTCAGAGGACGCCACAGTATGCACTCTGGCGATACCCTGGCTCTGCTGCTAGACCTGCTGGTACTGACGCTGACTCCTCAAAGTGCTCAACTGGGATAACCTACCCACTGGATACAAGGCTGAGAGAGGAGAAATCTGAAAGGAGCACAGACTGAGTTCAGCAAGATCAAGCTAACAGCTGGATACTGCTCCTGCAGGAGATGAGACTTGTGGCTAGCAGGCAAAAAGAAAAGAAAGACAGTAATCGTGCAGAGTTTGGGTAAAAGTCGAGTGCCGCCTCTCCGCTGGACGTTCGAAAGATAAAAACAGGCTGGACTTTAATGACCTACCAGTTAGCTTGCTGACTGCGCTGGGGAGACCAGAGAAAACAGCCCGCCGGACACACAAGACAACCCTCACACTGAACACTGGATCCTCCGCCATCAAAGCGGCCAAAAGAAAACAAAAAGGGAAGATCACAGTGAGAGAAAACACAGCTGGAAAAATGAGAATGGCCTGTGACATTCTGCTGCAGAGGTAAACATCAGGGTTATGTAACTCCTGTCGTCTGACTAGAATAAATGATTTGAAGGCTGAAAGAATGAATGGAAGGAGGAGAAAGCAAATATGTGGCCGGATGATAAATGAATGAGTGGATGAGAAGTGGAGGGAGAAAGATGCATGAAAAAAACAAACTGCATGTGCGTTGGATTGTTTTGAAGGATGAAAAAGGGAAAAGCTAAATGAATGGAATAAGTTTTGAAAGGGTAATTGAATTTGTGGAAACCTTATTAACCTGGCCGGTTTAAAAACATTATTATACGGGGAATAATGGAGAGAAATGAGGTTTGATTGTTTGAGACGAGGGAGGGGTTGGGGGGAGGGGGGGTCTTTTGTTGTGTAGAAAGACCCCCGGGGAAGATGAGGAGAAAGGGGCCACGGCATTGTGTAACAGCTGGTGTTGTGTTATGCAATCTAAATCAAAAGAAAGTAGGAGGGCTGGCTGAAAGTGTGTTAACATTTTACGACACAGCAGGGAGGATAATGCCACTTGTCCATTTTAATGAGCATTTTTCTGTTAGTTGACCCTCCATCAATCAAATGCGAGATGTGCACATTTTAGCATGTAGGTGCGCTCATAACAGGAGAAGGTAACAGCTGTTTTTTTTTTTTTAATATTATGGAGACCCAAAGTGCTCCAAGAAGCTTTTAGCAAGCAACATTTGAAGATGATTTGGCATTATTTGTGGATTAGTGAATTGATAGTGGGACAAATTGCGTCCTTTCTAATGAATCTCTGGTAACAGTCCATTAATCGATTCGTTGTCTTGACAGGAATTTAATCCGCCCATTGATAAATGATTAAAGTCCACCAAGTTGCAGTCTCTCGGATGTATTGATTTGCTTTTTCTTTGATGTAATTAAGATAAACATTTAATATAATTAAAAGGAGTAGCCAAATGATAGACTGGTCGATTGTAAGAAAATCAATCAGCAACAATTTTAATAAGTTATTCATTTCTAACTTTTCTTGTTCTAGTTGCTCAAATTTAAGGATTTGATGCTTTTCTTTGCCGTATGTGAAAAGGTCTTAAATGTTGGTCAAAAAATACCTTTTATGTCACGACCTCGAGCTCCAAGAAATTGCATGTTGTTGTTTTTTTTAACTGCGTTTTAATATTTTATGGGCAAATTGATTTGGCAACATTGCTAGTGTTGATTGCAGCCCTAAAATTAAATATATTATATATATATTGGCTCGGTGAGACATCACCTTTTGCTTTTGAGAATTTTTTGATATTTTTGACTATATTCTGACATTTAAACAGTTAAGTAATTAAATACATAATCCCCAGTTTTAACTGATTATTATAATGAAAATAGTGAGGAGACAGCAGTTTTAAGTGCTGCCAGAAACTGAGACTCTCAACCAGCGCTGAAAAATCGAAACTATTTAGAGCGAGCTGTTAGTAGTGTTGCATTAGTTCATCATGACTGCGCAGACGGAGGGAGGAATTAAAGGTGGGATAAAGAGGTAAATGACTGCCGTGGAAGATTTGTTGAGTCAGCGAAACAAAATAGATCATTATTCTCAGACGGCTAAACGACTGTGGGATAATTAAAGAGAAAATAAATGAAGCAGAGCTCCCATCAGTTATTTATTGCGCAAAGCACCTGATGGAAACAAACAAACAAACAAACGAGCAGCACTGAGGCAGAAACCCAAACAGATGTTAAGTCCTGGACCTGCACTGTGTGTGAAGTCGTGGACTGTTTGAACGCAAACATCGGTCGTGAGTCGCTGGGACGGTTTCTTGGCCCGACACGAACGACTGAATTGTCCTCTTGTTTCGAGGAGAGCTGTTTATGTGATGTAAGATGATGCCCGTGCTCATGATCATCTGGGTGCATGTGAGGGTGTGTTGCAGGAGGTGCTGTGAGGGGAAAGGGACGGCTTAAACAGAAAAAGTGTACAGTGAACCCTCGCTATAACGCGGTTCACCTTTCACGGTCTCGCTGCTTCACGGATTTGCATCGTGCATTGTGTTCTGCATTCTGATTGGCTAAACAGTCTCTCCACTTCTTCTCTACCTGTTTGTCAATAACGTTGCGGTTTAATATGTACACGTACGTAAAACAGCTTGCCAAATTAAAAATAATCGATGGTGGCATGTCGGTTTATAAGAATCTTTTTGCCCAGAAGAAAAAAGAGCGACAACAACTACCGATAACTATGTTCTTCTCTCGAAAAACCACACCTGCACCGCCGGCTTTAGAAGAAAGAACCGCTGCAGAGCGGAGTCAGGATGCAGCGGCTCAGTCAGAAGAGCAGTGAAATACACGAGTCACTATTTGTCCGACTGTACTTTGTATTTGTTTTCATAATCATTTTTCATTTCCTCCCGTTCTAATCCAATGACTCGGGTCGCAGTGGGGCGGTGCTGATCTCAGCAATTTGAAGCCTTCAGTTCGTATTGATGATTAAAATTATAATTTTACAGTACAGTAGTTATTTGTAAAAAAAAAACATTTATACAGTACTTTTATTTGTTAAACAAATGCTTGGGCCTGTAAAAAGGTTTTGTTCTTTGGTTTCAATGTATTATGGAGTATTTCATTGTATAGTAATTGTAAAAAAAAAAAAAGGTTACTACTTCACGGATTTCACCTATCACGGTCTCTATTTGGAACGTAACCCCCGCGATAAACGAGGGTTCACTGTATTTATGTCTGAAGGAGGCAACGAGCCAGAGCCGTGACCTGCATCTTCTTGTGTGTGTGTGTGTGTGTGTGTGTGTGTGTGTGTGTGTGTGTGTGTGTGTGTGTGTGTGTGTGTGTGTGTGTGTGTGTGTGTGTGTGTGTGTGTGTGTGTGTGTGTGTAAATGTAAATGTAAATGTAAGTTAGAGGTTAGTTGTGATTCCACAGCACCGCTGTGGAATCACAACTAACCTCTAACTTACCTTTTGTACTCGCACTCACACATTCATCTCCTCGGTCTCCTTTCTGTCCAGCCATCGGAGAACTTGTCGTAAATATTAAAAAAAAAAAAAAAAAAAAAAATTGGGGGTGAATTTGATGCAGTAAACCTCAGTCATGCCGAGTTGTTGTTGTTGTTGTTGTTGTTGTTGTGTCACTCGTCAGCTGACAGGAGGCCGCTGACACACACTCCCAGCGCAGCGTTTCATCTCTGCAGTTTATACACAGTTAGCCGTGTGAAACGCACTCGTGCCTTATATTTGTGATCAGGTACTTGCACAACTACAGAAACCGGCTCGGCTGTTTTGGCCCAAACATGAAAATGCAGCGGAATATGAACACTGGACTGACCGAGGTGTTGAAGCGCTGCAACAGGGTGGAAATAAGAAAAAGCTCAAACAGGTTTATACATGTTGCTGCAGTATATTTCAGCAGGGCATGTTTCTCAATGATTTTATCTTACATCCCTGCCAGAGACATAAAAGGTTAGAATAAAAGATGATATGAAGCCTAATGAGTTCATCCTCTCCACTACTGACACTAAATATGGTATTTAATAAATACAAGTTCCTAATAAGATCTGAACTGTACTGAAACAGCTTTCTTTGGTACAGTTTAACTACCCAAGCGGCAGGTTTAAGTATGGATCATTAAATGTCTGGTATGATGTCATGTTTAAAGGTAAATTGGCAGTAAAAGTGTAAATGATGTGGTCCATTAGTGCTTTTTCCTGCATGTTTAAACAGCACTAATCATACATTTTATCTAAATAACACATGACTAAATAAATAAATATGTGAAAGGTCAAAATATATGCGGGTACTAATTTACTACCCTCATAAAGTTGAGTTGACATTTCATCGCTGGGTTCTAAAAATGGATCAAACCTGGTCAGATGCAGCTCCGTGGTTCTGTTTTCACTTGTTTTAGAAAGGTCATATTTTCTTTTCTGGTGAAATGAAACCAGAAGTGCGTTCGCCAGCCGTCGGATGACGCATACCTGCGTCCGGTGACCTGCTGCAGGAGAGCCGCTTTCCTGCAGTGATCATGCTCGGGGATCTGGTTAGCAGGCTGCAGATTAGCCTGATACGATCTGACAGATTCTGGACAGCGTTCAGTTTACGCAGATGCCTGTAGGACATAGGTGGTAAAGCAATTGGTGAATGATGATGTTTAAATCTCATTTTACATCAAATTTAAACCTTTTAAAGAGTGATGACACAGATCGGTGAACAGCCAAAATGTGTCATCCGTCATCATTCGCGAAATAAAGCTCGAAAACAATCGGACCGTTTGTTAGCTACTGTGGGATTATCCAAGTGACTCTTTGCTTCAGGTCACTATCAAAGGTTTACAGTGTTGCTGCCAACAAACAACCTGCGACTCCTTAAGATGTCTTATCTCGGTCCGCCGTCGGGGCCAATTCTAATCTGACTTTTTGGGAGCCGAGCCGTCATTTGACAACTCCAGTGACACACTTGTTAGTTTTAGGTCAAAGACTACAGCAAAGCTAAACACTTAATATTTCTGAACATAGCTCAGAGAAATCCTGCCAACACGTGAATTTCTGCATCTTTATTGGAGTGTCCAGACTTAATCTAAATTTCACATGTAATAAACACCTCCCAACAGTAGTTTTTCCTTCTCAGGGGCGAAAAGGTGCACGATTAGATGTTATCTTTGCTACTTGGGGCCTCTGGCAATTGTATAACGCCCATAAGGGCCCCATCAAAGATCTATTGTTAGAGATACAGCCACCCAGCGTGGCCCTTTAGGGCACAGCTCAGCAGGAGAGGCTGCTGTCAGATGTTGTAAGTGCGTTGAGGGGACAGTCGCTGCTGACGGGACCCTGCAGGCTGCGTTCCTCTTTAAAAGGCAGTGTTGACTCACAGGACAAGGGATCTGATGTAAACTCCAGGCAGGCAGTGACTCGACAAAATTAACATTGGACTCACCCAAGGAAGCTAAAACAACATTATCCAAGTACTTAATCAGTCAAATGTAATGGGCAAGAGAAGAAAAGAAAATGTCCAGGGTATTTTTTTTTTTTTTTAAATTTTTGGAGTCTGTTTTCACGTTTCATTTTTCCTCTTCTCTCACAATTAGTCTTTTTTTTTGTTTTTGTTTGTTTGGGCAGGCTTACTGTTCAATCTGCTCGCACCTCTCTTTCTCTTTAAGTCCGTCTCTCTCCCATCACACATGCAACATCAAGGTTATGGTGTCAGAAAGGGAACGTGAGATGGTTGTTGCATTCAAAGTCGGTGAGAAACGAGGGAGGGGGAGGAGATTAAAGAGGTGATCACATGAAGGAGAAAGAAAAAGGGAAAGTTGAGAGAAAGATGAGCAGGTGGCAGTGATGATATCAAGAAGACTTTTTATTTGGCATGTTGGGGTCAAATGAGGGAAAGACGGAGTACAAAGAGGTGAAAGAAGACTATACGAATTAACCATGAATTGATTTTGAAGAATATAACCCCGATGATGAACAAGAGATGGTAAAAGAAGATGTTTCCTATCAGCCATTAATAATTCAGTCTCTATTGATCTACCTGAGCAATTCTTGCTGCATTCAATGTGTGTGTGTGTGTGTGTGTGTGTGTGTGTGTGTGTGTGTGTGTGTGTGTGTGTGTGTGTGTGTGTGTGTGTGTGTGTGTGTGTGTGTGTGTGTGTGTGTGTGTGTGTGTGTGTGTGTGTGTGTGTTGGAGAGTGTTACGTAAAACTGAAGTCCAGGCGTTCCTGTCGCTGAGTGTGTTTGTGAATCCAGCGTCAGGACACATCTCAGCCGCCTCCCTGTTTCATGCTGCGCGCGCACACACACACACACACACACACACACACACACACACACACACACACACACACACACACACACACACACACACACACACACACACACACACACACACTTCCTTGCTTTTGGAGGAACACAGAAGAACAAATATGACATGACACAGCCTTCTATCTGATCAGCAGGGTCGAGCAGATCTCTAGCCTAAATAACAATCTGCCCACCCAGAGTGGCGCCACTGACTCAAACCGTGTGGGTGGGGGGTAGGGGGGGGGGGTAGTACATTGCTTGATATTGTCATTTGGCACAAGGGATCTTCTATTCAACTCATCATGCTGACTTTCACTCGTCTTTGTTTCATTCGTTTTCACCTCTACTGTAAAAACTCACTCATCAGTTGATCTCTGCTCCGTTCCTCTTAACGCGCACACACACACACACACACACACACACACACACACACACACACACACACACACACACACACACACACACACACACACACACACACACACACACACAGATAAAAATTGTTTGCATAAATATTTTCAGTCTTCTTCCCTGTTTTGACTGTGGCTGCCCGACACACACCATCCAAGGTCATTTTGTGTGCGTACGTGAGTGGAGGAGTACGTGATGTTCTAACCATGTTGTCCTGTTCCCTTGTCCGACTCCACAGCTCCCACCTCTCCCCCATATCCATCCTGCCCGCTGACTCTGCAGAGTAAGTGCACGCCGCACGCACACTCATACATGCATCACAGCTCCACGACACGTGCAACACACACACACACACACACACAAAAAAAAACATTTACACACTCTGAGCTGTGGTACATTGTGAAACAATTGAGTCTGACAACTCATTTTATGTGTGAGTAATTGGGAAAAATCTGTAATCAAGCTCCTGCGTATTCAAGTGATATCAGGATATTATGATAGAAAAGCTGCAAATAATGTGTAAAGAGAGAGGGAGAGTTGGCTGAAGTGTGAGGCAGTAAAAGACCATCTGCTCAAGAGGCTAAATAAAACAACAGAAATTAAGACGGACGTGCAGGCAGCACCGAGAGGAGTGGATTTGAAAGAAAGGGTTGAGTGTTTTGATTATGAAGCTAAACCAAAGCATTTTGCAAGGCTCGGTGCTTTCAGAGCCCCGGGGACATGAACTCAGCAATCACATGACTGTCAGGCCTCTGCTGCCTCACTGCTTGATATGGAGACAGAGGAAAATCATTTTCTCTGATGTTGTGCATTCATGTGCGTTTACTGACCTCAAAGCTCGAGGGCACGGAGCCGTCTCAGGACCGAGGAGTAATACAGGAGTGAGGAAATTCAGAAGTATCAGTGATAAAACAATGCACCAAACGGTCCTATTAAAGTAGTCACGTCGTGAGGATTCAAACTAGCAGTTGTTCTCATTAACGATTCATTTGCATATTATTTCTGGTCCCGAAATAGGGCAACATTTCCATCACAAGTACTTAAAGTACAGTGAGACATCTTTAACCCTTTAAGACCAGATGCAACATTTGTGTGAAAGCTCAGCCGAGTGCCAGGACTTCCTGTTTTCATTTCAAATTAAAAGCCCTCTTACGATATCATATTCAGATGATCCAGCCATATGCAGTACTAAGTCTAGACCCGTCTTGGTTTTTTTACAGTGTGACGGTTTATTCATTTTTTCTCTTCTTTTTGTTCATTGATTAATGAAATTGTGTTGTTCAACCAGTAATACAAAAGATATCCAGTTTTACTGTCACATTAGTGCAAATTCACATAAGATAGCAGCTGCAACTAAGGAATGTTTTGCAGTTTGCTTGAAAAATTACTTAAATGTCCAATTAATAAAGTGAATGATTACAATTTTGGCCCTTGACGAATCGATTAATGGGCTAATTGTTTAAAAGCTTTGTTGCTTTGGGCTGCTTTTTCCTGCAATATGCTAAGAATAGCCTGTTTGGCTCACTTTTTGTATTTCTAAATAAATAAATCAGCTCATTCTGATTAAACAAACAAATTGTGCAAGTTTACACTTTAAAAACAAACAGAAAAACAAACAAAAAATATTTTTAACCAAAAATATGGTGGATGAAGGTCCTAAACAGTTTGAGACACCTGTGGGCTGAATTGTAGGTTTTAAAAAGCTGTTTGGCTGTTAAACTTTATGCAGACATTTTATAAAGCACCAAAATAAGAAGAAACATTTTGTTTTTAAGCACAGCTCCAACTGGTCAAGAATCTCGTGGTACTTGCTTGTAGGGAAAAAAACATGTCACTTGCAGTGACAGAGATTTGGTGAGTTTCACCGTGTCACCCAAGATCATTTCAGGAAGTGCATTCGAAGTGCGAGGGCTTCGGTTACCTTGACAGTCTTGTGCCTCTGAGTGTGATAAATGTCTCCTCTTCCCTCCGGCTACCACGATGTGTTCAAAGGCCTCTCCTCTGTCGGGAGGAAAAACGTAGACAACAGCAGCAGACACGGTGCTGCAAATAAGAAATCATATTTTCCTGCTCCTGTTCGTTTCTGGAAATGGCTGTTTGTGTGTGATGTAAAGTTATTATTAGTGGGGCTTCCCACGGCGGGAGGCAGGGGTGGAGCTGCAGGCAAAAGGTGGACATGTGGTGCACAGTTTGTGTCCGTCTGTCTGTGTGTCTGTCTGTGTGTGTGTCTGTGTGTGTGTGTGTGTGTGTGTGTGTGTGTGTGTGTGTGTGTGTGTGTGTGTGTGTGTGTGTGTGTGTGTGTGTTCATATATTCACAACTCGCACACAATTATTTCACCTCAACCCGACATTTTTAATTTTTTTAATTTATTTATTTTTTACCTTAAATGGACATAAAAGACACTAAAAGTTACGTTTCAGTGCCAAGCTGGTGTGAATATGTTCCATAGAGCCAGTCTGATTTTAAAATATTCAGCGGTACGGAGCAACCGTGATTTAAAGACGTCGTTATCTGTTGGATAACATAAATGTACAGACGAGAGAATAAGTTGGTGTAACAGATGAAACTCGCTGCAGAGCTGAACCGTGAGAGCAGCTGGTGTGGAGGAGTCGGAGCGAGCTGTTGGGTGTTTTCCCATTTAATGTCTTTTTCCTAGCAGCTCTGCAGCCTCCACTGCTGTCTGAGCTGGAGCAGTGACAAAGCTAACAGACCGCGAGATGCCGGAGTAAATGAGCGAGGAATACATTGTCGTCGCAAAAAAAAAAAAAAAAAAAAAACGTGGTCCAGTGAATTAAACCTCAGCAGAGCCTGCAGGATCGTCCGTTGCATGTCGGCGTGGAGGAGGTCAGAGCGTGACCGCTGGCTTTACCTTTTATAGGCCGCAACGTCCTCGCCTCCCTTCTCCTCCGACTCCAGTTAAAGCTTATTAATCCTATTAGAACTGGACCGGGTTATTGACTTAATAAGGACTTGTTAGATAGCTCGGACTGGAAAAGAAAACATTTTAGTCATTAATAGTCTCT
Source organism: Brachyistius frenatus (assembly GCF_029030835.1). Taxonomy (NCBI): domain Eukaryota; kingdom Metazoa; phylum Chordata; class Actinopteri; family Embiotocidae; genus Brachyistius; species Brachyistius frenatus. The sequence goes on from NW_027210637.1 coordinate 2,616,269, forward strand.
CAAAATGTTTGATACATTATTAATGTTCAGTAAATGTTTCACTGCGTTTACCCGATTGCCAAATATGCTCTTGTATTCAGCAAAGATGAACACATTAGTCATTTTAAGCTCCAATCATTTGTCTGTTGATTGATTAGTAGACATTTTCTGTACAAACAATTCATTTTGACAGGTTGTATTTTGTGAGGAGGCTTTCGTGTGGTTCCAGAAATGAAGGTTTAACATGCAGATCGTGACTGAGTGCTGCTAAACTTTTAGTCTGAAAACAAATTAATTAAATGAATGAACAAGCTTTCTGGATTCAGTATAACTGAGCTGAGGAGCACATGAATTAATTCTGAACCTTTGTAGAACAAAGGATAGTAACTACAGTGTATTTAGCCGTTGACATAACAGTTATGTGTTAAAACATGATAATAAGTATTTGTCCTCATCAGTAAAAAGAATTTGGAGTGTATGAAGGATTAGAAAATAACTTGCGTTGGCTGTGCTGTGGGTTCATGTAGCTGTAGCGCTTTCGAGTTAAATTTTATAGTATAGTCTTTTTAGTTTTGTAAATACTGCTACACGTTTTGTTCCCAAATAAGGCGTCAGTGCAGGTTCTGAAAATACAAAGTATTTTTTTCAAGTCTGCATTATTACAGGAGTGTCAAAGTGCTTTCATCTTGTGTTTTATGGCACAAGGGCGGGAATAATTTATCCATTTCCAGCACTGAATTCTCCTTTTATTGAAAGCTAATGGGTTTGCAGCATAACTAAAGTATTTTAATTTTGGTTATCAAAGTAGTTCCAGGCATCAGTTAGTTTTGATCCGCTTGTTACGCCGCGGGTTGAAGCAGCATGTTCCTGCAGTGCTGGTGCTCAGCTTGTGGTTATGACTTTCTTCTTGTGGATTTACTCGAGTAGCTTTATTGGTGCTTGTGGGATTTTTTTTTTTTTTTCTTGTGTGGAGTAGAAGTACTGAATAAACAGAAAACATGGTCACAGGATCTCATCCAAAGTAGTTCAGTAAACCTTTGGCTCTGGTCTGGTGTACACGGAGTCTCTAATAAACACTTTACCAACATCTCAAATGGACAAAATTTTGTAACATACCTTCGGTAATAAAACGTTTGAAGGTCAGTAGACTGCGGTCAGTTTACAAGGCTGAATCTTGTTTTGAAATAAATCTGTCAGCCTAAAAGCCTAAACCAAACATAACCTTCATCACACACAGTAAAAAAAAAAAAAAAAAACATGTATAAATAGAAAGCTCGGTTACGTAAATTAATCTGATGTGTTTTTGTGTGTGTCCTCAGGATAATCCAGCGAACCATCAGGGCTGCAGTGGAGCAGCACTTCTTTGATCTGAAAACCTCCATCGACCAAGACCTCAGCAACTATGACAGCCAGGGGTGAGAGCGTGACACCACTAACGCAAGCATGAGGCCCGGTGTGTTTCACACCTGTAGGAAAAACGTTGTAGTCGAAACCTGATGGTAGAAACACACATCACGCAGATTCTCCGGTGGTTGAAAGTGGCATCGGATGACTTTAAAGCAACATATTTGACATGTTGAACATCATGTGCGACAGAAACAAGGCCAACCGGGCGTTTCAGGTTACCGGTAAACACGCCGAACGCAGCGATGCCGATAAGCAAACGGTGCGTGTCTTGAGGGCAGCAGCTGTTCAGAGGTCACACCCCGTTAAGACAAAACAATATGTCAAGTCGGAAGTGTGGGTTACACACACACACCGTAAAGATGTTACATACCAACATAGACAGGTTTAGGCTACCATGCAAGGCAGCCACATTAATTCAGTGTCGAGTTATTTGATTTCAAATAAAAAGGTGCTTTCATTCTTTTGTTAACATTTCTCTTGGTTTTTTTTGTTTTTTTCCAGGGTGAGCCCCAGTGAGCCTGCAGACCGGGGTTGCCATGGAGATGAGGAGCAACAAACTGACCCTGAGGACAGTCCCTGCCACACTGAAGGGGAGACCCCACTCATACAGACCGAGCAGCACATACAGCAAAGTCAGAAAGACAAGCAGGTCAGTGGGAGACGCACACGCACACACACACACACACACACACACACACACACACACACACACACACACACACACACACACACACACACACACTCATACACACACACAGAGTAAACACATGATATCAAGGCTTTAGTCAACAACCTGTTTAGACATTAGACAAACACACATGCAAAAATTGCACAGAATCATTCATTAAGTTTAACATGAGTGTCACACTGATTAAAAAAAAAAACCACAAAAAAAAACAGTATCTCCCGTCCGCACACAAACTGAAAATGAAATCAGAGGATGGAGATTTCCCTCCAAAAAAAGACCAACACAAAATACCCAGATCCAGACCAGCTGCTGTGTGGGCTCGCAGCATATTTCCCACAGCGAACCTCCTTCCTGTCTCAGTGTGTCGGTTCATTCTGAGGCTGAATGTTTGATTTTATCAGCACAGTCCATCTTTGTTCTGCTTCTGTCGCTGGAATTCTACCGAGGCGGCGAGAGAGCGAGAGACAACCACCGGCCTGTCTCACAAAACACACACACACAGACTCAGACGCACACGGACTACCGAAAACACACAGGCGGCGTTTTGTTCTTATCAACATATCGTCATAATTGAATCACATAAGGCCGTTGTGGACTCAAAAAGAAGTGCCGTTTGGTGGGAAAGAGGTGAAAAGCTTCTTTCTGAGGTTTAGGCCGAGAACTTTTCACACCTTCTCTACGTCAGAGGTAAATACACAGATAGACAAATCCCTGAGTCCCTGACTATCTAGTCATCGGCTACAAACCAGATAGTCTGGAAAAGGTGGTGGAGAGGAGGACGCTGATCAAACTATTGTCCAGCTTGGATAATCCTGTCCACCCTCTCAACCACCTGCTGCAGGGACAGCGGAGCACTTTCTCTAACAGATTCCTCCAGCTCCGCTGTCACAAGGACAGATACAGGAGATCATTCCTGCCCACTGCCATAAGACTTTACAATAACTCACCTCTGGCAAAATCCATCACAGTACAATAACACTGTTGACTGTGTTTCTTGGTTGCTTGTATATTATATGTATATTATATATATAGATATATATATATATGTTGGCTGTGTTTATTGGTTTGTTGTATATAATATATATAGATATTTAATGTACTGTATATATACTGTATGTACTGTGCATTTTATATTTTATATTTATATTTTTTATTTTATTGCTTTTCTATTATATTATTCTATTCTATTATTATTTTATTCTATTGTTTCTATTATTGCTCCTGTATGTATGCTGCTGTGGTGAAAAAAATTTTCCCTCGGGGATTAATAAAGTATATACCTACCTACCTACCTTCTTCACATTTGGGTAAAAAAAACACATATTTTGGGATCACAGTGATGCCTCATGTGTTAGACAGGGATCTTAACCACCTGTACATACACTTGGTCTTTGTAATTTTCAAGTCAATCATCCATTATTTATAGGTGGTCATGCTTTCAGCACTCACGTTTGTAGTAAGATTTGTCTCTTCCTCTCGTTTGCATTGTGGCTCCGGAAAGTTTTTTTGTCAAGTAGGCTCCGAAAGGTCTCTTGTTTTCTGTCTTATTTGCAAGTGATTCCTTTTGTTTTACTTTCCGCATCTAATTGACGACTCCCCTGTCATATGGTTATATTACCATATGAATACAGATACAAAGGGAATCGGAGTGACTGTCAGTTGTTTGTCAACTGTATAAAAGCTGCCCTACGGAGGAGGAGGAGGAGGAGTGACATAGACACCTGTATTTGAGGATGGCATGTATTTGCTCCTTCTTGCAAGAGTAAATGTCCGATTTGTTTGATTTTGAACCAAGCCTCTTGAGTAATTTTTCCAACAGGAAATTAATTGCCCTCAATGCTGATTCCTCCCTTGAGAATCGGAGGCTCTCATCTTTTAGTGTCCAGACGGAGAGGTGAGCAGCAGACAACATGGTGGACATCGACATCACCATTAGTTTGAGGCCTAATATCTCATAAATGATGGGATGATTATTACACCAGGAGAAAACGAATATTAAGGAGTGTCTTTAGCAAATGACACTATAATGACTTGTAGATTAAATGTATTGACTATGTATTTCATGAGAGAAGTTGAATGGGGGAACCGACCCTTGGTGGCCCTTCGGTGATACCGAGTCAAAGGCGCTACCGCATCGGCCTCATTTTTCACACCCTGAATCTATGTCCACTTTTATATACAGTCTATGGTCCAGCCTCAAGAGGCCATTTGAGGAACTGCAGTTTTTAACTTTAATTTTACGCTCTGATGGCCGCAGCTTCTCTGTAGTAGTCTGTGGGACGCCACATTTCAGTATCTATTTATACTGGATTTCTACCGTTTAGCAGCCTGATACTCAAGAGGAAGTGAAATAAATAGGGATGCAGATGTTTATGTCACGCTCCCATTTGAACTCAGTTTCTTTTTTTGCCCATTCATGTCTCTTGCGTTGCTCTGCCAGTTTTGTTTAAACGTCCGAGCTGTTTCCATTAAACACATTCATGTTAAATTCCTGCTGTCGCCTTCTCCCAGAATTCCCTGGACTCTGTCACCATCCTGGAGGAGAGCTCGGGGATGGACCTGGACGCAGAGGCCGTCAGAGATGCTGAGAACAACTTTAACACTGCCAGGTGAGCTCGTTAATCCTCCGACTCTGGTTTCAGCCGTTAAAACATCAGCAGCCTCACGGAGTTCAGTTTCAACACAAACAGAGCGACATTCTTCTTTTCGTAACGGGAGCGGATGATGTTCCTGTGACTGATCATTTGACACTCGACGTTTACAAATCACTTCGACACGCCGTCTCAGGCGGAGCTCATTTTTCGCCACATCTGAAGCGCGTCTTTATCTCCCGTCTCTCTCTCTCTCTCTCTCTCTCTCGCACGACACGTGTTACGTCACGCTGGATTCTTATGTACTTCCAACACGTGGCGCTGTATCACACCTCTGCTTTATGGATGTTAAAATGCAGAGTCGGCGTCACTGAGGTTTCCGGTGTTTGATTGTAATAATGGTTCAGGCTGTTTCACACCGATTCAGTTAAAACAAGTTGCAGTTGAAACGGCAGCTTTGTCAGCAAATGTTTTCATTTTCATGTGGAAAGATTTTTAGCTGCGTGACTGTGGTGTGACTCCTCATCAGCTGTTTATTCAGAGCTTCCACAGGCGAGGTCTGACGCCGCCTAAATGTGGTTTCAGTGGTGTGACTGGTCAGCACATGGGAAAGAAAGAGCACTTCTGTCAGAATAATCTACGCATCCATAACCGACATATTACTTCTTGATGTTGAAGCAAAACATACTTAAGCTGTAACGTCCACCTGAGACACTACTCGAGTAGTAGTTGTTTTGTTTTTCATTTTCTTTTGGGTAAAGGCTGCATCATTTTTCTGATATTTGTTTTCAGGCAGGACAATCAGCCCCTCGACACGATGGAGCAGACTGTCACCATAACCTGTGTAAGTAGCCGTGTGTGGAAATATATGACAGTCTCTCTGTTTTACCTCCCAAATGTTTTCTGTTAGGATTCCTCTGTTTCAAAGCAGCCTTTCGAATTCTAATTTAATTCAATCACAAATTTAGAAATGGGATTTTTTTTTTTTCAATCTGTTTGGCAGAATATTCCCTCTGTGCTTTGTTTTTTCTTGTTTTGCTTCTTTCTAATTAATTTCTGTCTTTCTCGCCTTTTTTTTTTTTTTCCTACTTTCATCTTCAGTTATTTGTGTCTTATTTACTGTAATCGTCCTTCTCTGCGTCTCCTCCTCCAGGACTCGAGTTCGTGCCACTGTGACCAGAACGCCAACACCAGCGAGAACAACCGGAACCACCTGTCGCCATGCCAACCAAACTCCGGCCACAACCCCCACCTCCAACTTTTTCCTGACAACCAATGGGAAGGTACGTAGCCCTTTGTCTCGGGTATCCAGACGGGCTCGGTGCAGCCCAACTATTCAGAAAAAATTCTGAAGCGTGGCACAGAAGAAAAAGCCCCATTCAGTAGTTTCATTTTATTTATTAAACTTACCAATTTACAAAATGCACTAAATCCCCGAAAATATTTTGGAAAGGTTGTAGTTATTTTCTCCCAGGATGACGCAATGATTACCGTCGTGTAATTACTGTTTTCTGTCAGACTTAATTGTTCTCTGTATGTTTAATCGAGAAAAATCCTCCCAAATTAAAATATCTGAAATTTGAAATTCACTTTTCTCAAATTTTTAAATCTCTTATGATTTTATCAAACTTTTACGTGTTGCCTCCTTCATTTCTCCACGTTTCTGTTCCAGTGTGACTGATGAAAAACTTCAACATCATGTGTTTTGGATTTAAACACACACACACACACACACACACACACCTGTAATGAATGAATGAATGCTGGTGAGTGAAGTTGTTACGAACGATTGACCTCATCGCTCCTCTTCTCTGCTACTCTCCTCTTCCCTGTCCCTCCTCCTCCGTCCTCTTCCTCCTTCCACCCAAACAGCGTCACCCCCCTCCCATCTCCACCTCCCTCCCATCGACTTCTCATGTATGCACCTGCAAAGGGAAGGCCAAGGTACGTAGTTTTCACGTGTGCGCGCCCCTCCAGCGGTCTGCCGTCGCTCCTCTCGTCCCCCCGTCTCACTGGATTTTGAAGGCGGTTGCTTGCTGGCGTGAACTCGGTGTCGGAAACTAACTCAAATATTCTCGCTTTTTAAAATGCGCTCGTGTGATGTTGGTCATGAATAAATTCCCGCATGTGTAACACTCTCTCCCTCCATCGGATTTTTAATGAGGCAGCCCGGCAGACTTGTTTTCTTCTCATCTTGACTGTTCCCTCCTGCTGCAGGCTCACCGGGCAGATTGATCAGGACGCCTTCCTCCTCTCTGGTTGCACTTTTCACTCTTCTTCTATCCGTCTCGTTATTGTCACGACCCTCCTCCTCCTTTTTCTCCTTCAACTCCACTCGTTAGCGAAGTGCTGACGCTCAGCAATACTGATACTGTGTGCTGCAGCTTTCTCACACGCGTGTTAGTAAAGTGATGTCATTTTCTCTCCCTCCATTGCTGACCTCCTGAACTCCCTTTAACTCCTCTCTGTGTGTCCTCCCCTCGTCTCTGCAGACCCCGTCCCAGCTTTCAAATCCTGGCAGGACGACAGCGAGAGCGGCGAGGCGCAGCTCTCCCCGCTGGCCGGCCGCATGGTCCCTCTCCCCCCGCTGCTCCTCGAGGAGGAGGGCGAGGAGGAAGAGCGGGAGGGAGGGCAGGACGACTCCCCCTCTTCCTCCCGCTCCCACCCTCACCTCCTGGCACGGCGCTTCCTCGACTTCGGAGCGCACAGTTCCCAACGATTCCTCCAGCAGGACCTGGACGCCACCTCACCCACCAAAGCACAGAGGTACGACGAAGCCCGGACGTCCAGGTGTCGACTACTGTCTCACCTGCAGTCATTTCCTTTCGGCCCGAGTTAGAGCAGCGGTGTTTTTCTGGCATGACTTCATGCTTGCGTGTCCTCAGGCCGAGGCGAGCATCGTTTGGCTCCAAAGAGGCGATGAGAGGAGGAGATTCAGTGACCCACCAACTCACCAAGAAGCTCCAGCATCTGAAGAAGAAAATCAAGCAGTTCGAAGAGCAGTTCGAGAAGGAGAGGAACTACAAGGTGAAACTAGAAATGCGTCTCGTATTATCATACTGTTAGTGAGCAGAAAAATGAGTAAACTATTTTCTAGAAAGTAGCAGAATGGTTAAAAAAGTAAATCACTGATTGATTTTAAGTACATCTGTGTGTTGACATGCATGATTTTGAATAGTAATCACAGTCCAATCACTTATAGACCTTTTATTCAGGACCGTTTTAGGTTAGGTTAGGTTAGGGAGTTACTTTATTAATCCCCGAGGGGACATTTTTTTCGCTACAGCAGCATACAGAAGCAATAAGATAATAATAGAACAATAGAAAGCAATAAAATAGCAGTAAAAATATTAAATATTAAATATAAAATGCACAGTATATACAGTACAGTATATATCTATATATATTATATACAAACAGTATATATCTATATATATTATATACAATATAGTTTTTTCACTATTCATATAGTAATTTATCTGATGGAGGAGTTTATGATCTGATGCAACAGCCTATAAGATTTTCTGAAATTCTAAAACTACGTGTAATAATGAAAAGCCCAAAATATAAATGAATTGAAAGTATTTGAAAAAGTGCAGACTGCAGAGGACTTCGGTCTGTCAACAACAACATGTAGCTGAAAGACAACAACACGTTTGATTCTGCTGCCAGTTCGCAGCAGCTTTTACTGATAACGTTTGTTAGTGAGGCGTTTTTCAAAATGCCTATTAACAGCTTAGAAACAGCCTTTGCAATTTGAAGTAGCTCCAAGGTGACATTCAGTTTGATTCATGGCGGACTGACTCCACAGTCCCGAAGGCAGTCGCAAATCCCGATGATGTAATATTTTGCATATTTAAGGCTCGGCGTAAGTCTTTTGGATGTTTTGACCTTTTCTCTCCTCTGCGGTGTCTCTCTGCAGCCCTCTCACGGAGACAAGGCAGCTAACCCCAAAGTCCTCAAATGGATGACCGACCTGACGAAGATCCGCAGGCAGATTAAAGGTACAGCCACTCCCTTCTTTTTCCCTGCCAACTTCAATTTGTGTGTGTGTGTGTGTGTGTGTGTGTGTGTGTGTGTGTGTGTGTGTGTGTGTGTGTGTGTGTGTGTGTGTGTGTGTGTGCGTGTGCGTGCGCATGTGCCCATGTGTGTGTGTGTGTGTGTGTGTGTGTGTGTCGGGGTTAGAGTGCCTGCGCGCCATCCTGTTCCTCGCCGGACAGTTTGACCCTCCCCACTCCTAACCTCTGACTTTTGTAGCAACATCGCATGTGTGCTGCTCTAACAAACATCAGCAGACATGCACATGTTCGGGGTTGACGTGGCTCTCACATGCGTGGCTCCCACCCTCCAGTGTGCTGGCGCGTCCTTGTGAACCCACATTCATTGCCTGCAGAGTCCCTTCAGTGAGGTGAAGCGCTGGCAAATACTGACATTTATGCATAAACAGATGGCAGAATTTGTGGTTTTCGGAAACTAGTTTGTTGACGAACTAGTTTTCATTGCCAGTAAACAAATCCCAAACACATTTTAAGATGTAAAAATCTGACGTCATCAGTATCGAAATCCTCCTCCCCTTTGCATCGTTTCACCTTACTGAACAAACCCCAGGACGCTCGTCCAGCTTCCCTCTGAGAGGGGACAGCAGCTCAGTGGCCCAAACATTTCTCACTGTTTCAAAAATCAAAACTGAAAAAGAATAACGCGAGCACCCGCTCTCCACTTTCCTCCTTCCTCCTCCTATCGCCCAACGACCGATTGATTGATTGATTGACTGATCGGCCAACCAGGACGCCAGCACCACCTTTTACCCAGAAGCACGCTGAGGCACCAGGCTTTGCTCCATTCATACAGACGCCACCATGCTCCCTCCTCCCCTTCCTCCTCCTCCTCCTCTATCTGCTCACCTCCCCATCACACACTCACCCCCCCGCTCCACCCCTACTCAGGCCTACTCAGCTCTAGACCGTTTCTCCTCAGTAAGTACAAACCCCTCAGTAAGTAGACATCACAAACACTACTGACAGTTGCGATGAGGCGGCTTTGTGAAGAGCATCTTGCTTCCTTGTTTTGGTGTGTTTCCTGTTGAATCAGCATGTTGGCACGGGATTTTAAATGGAGAGACGCCTTTTACCAGTTTGGAGCAGTGTGAGAGCCGTAGGGTTTGGATTTAAAAACAACGTAACTTGTAAGGTGTTTATTGACGAAATGTTTACTCATTAAAGATACGGAAAGAAAATGCAGCTGATAAATGGATATAAATACGTTTACGTACCAAATATTGAACTTAAGTTGAACAATAATTTTGTGGTGCAGTCAAAAAGTTCAGAGACTTTTGTGCAGGAAAGTGATGCACACAGAGCAGGAGGAAGCTACAAGCTCTGTTAGTAAGTATTCCAAGTTACATCAGCATCTGAGTGACATGTGACCACTGGTACGTATAGACCTGAAACTTGAACGGAGAAAACATAACGGTTTGTGTCCGGTGTTTGGGGAACAGAAAGACGTGGCGGTCGGTGAGCTGAGCAGAGGTCGTGGGAAGCAACAATTTTATTCTCGTGAGCGAGAAACTTGTGTGTTTTGAACGTGCTGAGCGGGCGTGTTGTCATGTAGGAGAACCAAAGTGCCGCCGCGCCGCAGTTCAGGTCGTTTGCGCCGAACGTTTTCCCCCAGAACGTCACAGTTGAACTCCGCGTTGACAGTCTGTCCCCGCCGGGGGTGGGGAGGGTGGGGGTTAATTCATGGTGCACAACCCCGCGAATGTCAAAAGGAAACCCACCTGCTCGTCCCTGACCCGACGCACCTTCTTCGGTTTTGGACAAACGCTGTGCTGCTTTCTTTTCATGTGGGACAGGGACAGTCTCTGAACTTTTTGACCGTAAACAACAAAGTGACGGTGTGATTTCCACGTAACGCAGCGCCGGACCTCATCTAGAGCTGCTACGATATTCAGGGGGCAGCAGCACAATGTTTTACAGCTTATCGCCATCCGATTGCCCCTCGGTCTTCTTTATTTAACTGATTTCACAGTCATAGACACTCATAAAGATATTCGGAAGGATTTTTTTTTTTTTTTTTTTCTCTCTTCGTATTTGGGTTTTTACTTGGTGTGGTGTTGTGTTTTCGTTCAGGGTGTGTTGTCCCAGCATGTTCTTCTCTCTTTGTGATGGCTCACTTCACCCATCGATGTTGTCTGATAAACTCCTGCATGTCCGGCTGTCCAGTGAAAGATGTTTGATGCGTGTTCTTCTCTCTGTTCTCATCCTGGTTTCCTTCCTTCACACTTCACCCGCTCCACCCTCCACGTTTTACGTTTTGTTTTGTTTTTTCCCCCCGTCGTCTCCCCCTTCGCTTTACTTCCCTCCTCCTCATCGACGTGTCCCTCCTTCCTCAGACGCCAAACATCGTGCAGAGAGCGAGCTCGGCCCTCAAACTCGTCCCCGGAGCAACACGTTGCCCAAAAGCTTCGGCTCCACGCTGGATCAAAGTTTTTACGACGCGGCGGGCGAGGTCAAGGGTCCCCATCCCACCAGGGAGGAAACGCTGGAGCTGATCCAGCGAAAGGTCAAA